>NC_057722.1:68698750-68701009 GCF_004010195.1 Chiloscyllium plagiosum | reverse complement strand
AGGCAGAGGGTACAACCTGGTTGGTCAATGGGAGGAATGAATCCGGTTGGTGGTTGGGAGAAGTGGAAGGGAGGGGCTGGGAAGGGAGTTGGGGAAGGGAAGGGAGGTTTTTTTGAAATTGGAGAACTCAATTGTCTTAAAACTGTGCCATAGGATCTCAGTTTAAACCTTCATCTATCAGTGAAAGGATCTCCCAGTATTGAATTTGGGAGTGTCAGATGAGATTATTTGCTTAAATAGTAGGGATTTGAACACGTAACATTTTGAATTTCAACAAATTACACCTGCATTTCAGCCAAACAAACAGAGCAGTTGGCAGGAAATGCCCCCAGACCCATTGTTACAATGTTAATGTTTCCTTTAATGTCCCAGCAATTGTCCCTTTAATGTCATGACAAAACAGAGGATTTGATTTATTGTTGGCACTTGTACCTAAGTATAGTGAAAAGCCTTGTTTTGTGAGCAGTACAGCGAGATTATAGCAGACAAGGACATGCAGATCATAGGGCGCTTAGACAGAACGAAGCATACAAAGCTACACTGCACAGGAGGTGTGCAAAGCAAGATCACCATTATTTCAGGTAGAGTGGGCCATTCTGCAGTCGAATAACAACAGGGAAGAAGCTGTTCTTGAACCTGTTTGGTGCGTGTGGTCAGGTTTCTGTATTTTCATCTTGATGGAAGAGGCTGTAGGAGATCATTAAGGGGGTAGGGAGGGGTCTTTGACAATGTTGGCAGCCTTTCCGCATCAATGAGAAATGTAACTGGAGTCCACGGATGGGAAGTTGGCTTCTGTGATGGTCTGGGCTGTGCACACAATTTTCACTCAATATCAGCCAATAAGGAACACAGAAGAAACTTTGTGACCCAGACAGTGTTAGAAGTGTGGCTCATTAACCGAATGGTTGAACTGAGGAGAATAGCATAGATGTGGTTTGAGGGAAGCTGGATTGGTACATGAGATGAGAGAGAGATTAAAGGTTTATGCTGAGAGGGTTGGCTGCAATAGGATGGGAGGAGACATAGACCAGTTGGGTGAAATGACAGGATTCTATGCTGCAGGGTACATGTAAAAAGATGACTTTTTGAACAAAAGCTCTGTGTTTAGCAACTTAATGACTTTTAGCACAATGACTGTAATGCCAAATTGATTTGCTGACGATTGCTGAGAATTAGTGAAAAGGCTCTTAATCTTCAAGCTAAATCACTGCAGATCCCTATTGAGAGGAATCAAACCTATTTAAAACTAAATTAGGTTAGCAAACTTACATATAAAATTGCATATTTAGAAAAAGAGTCATTAGTGGAGGATATCTATCAAGGACAAGATCTACAGGCAGATTTTCAGTAATTACATTCAAATTTTGCCTAAAGGTGTTTTGCTGATTCAGTCATTGGGGATAATCAGAAAGGAAAAACAGAGGTCTACGTTGTTTTTACTTTTAATGTTGGATTTCTTTTTTAAAATCATTCTTCAGATGTGGGCAATGTTGAGAAGGCAGTATTAATTGCTTCGTCCTAATTGCCTTTCTGAATGTAATCACGTTGAACCGAAATTTGTGTCACCTGAGTTAGGAAGGAAGTGCTTGGTATTTGACCCATCGACAAGACCATAAGAAATAGGAACAGGAGGAGGCCATTTGGCTCCTTGAGCCTGCTCCATCATTCAATGGGATCATGGCTGATTGGCATTCCTCACAATCACTTTCCCGCCCTTTCTCTTTGATTCCCCGACTGATCAAGAATGTATCGATACACACAAGGACTCCGCCCCCACAGCTCTCAATGGCAAGGCAACCCAAAGACTCACAACTCTCTGAGAAAATCGCCATCTGAAGACTCGCCATCTGAGGTAGTTTGGGCTGAGGTTAGGAATAGGAAAGGTGAGCTCACCCTGTTAGGAGTTTTTTACAGGCCTCCTAATAGTCCTAGAAACGTAGAAGAAAGGATTGCGAGGATGATTCAAGAGAAGAGTGAAAGTAATAGGGTGGTTGTTATGGGGGACTTTAACTTTCCTGATATTGATTGGGAAAGCTACAGCTCAAGTTCGTTAGATGGGTCAGTGTTTGTCCAATGTGTGCAGGAGGGTTTCCTGACACAATATGTAGATAGGCCAACAAGAGGTGAGGCCATACTGGATTTGGTTCTGGGTAATGAACCAGACCAGATGTTAGAATCAGAGGTAGGTGAACACTTTGGGGACAGTGACCACAATTCAGTGACTTTTACTCTAGTGATGGAGAGGGATAAGTATGCACT
>NC_057722.1:68654027-68696536 GCF_004010195.1 Chiloscyllium plagiosum | reverse complement strand
GCCGGAGTGGAGTGGGGGCGGAGAGGTCAGGAAGAAGATTGCAGGTTAGGAAGACTCTTTACTCAGCGAGTCGTGAATTCATGGAATGCCCTGCCAGTAGCAGTGGTGGACTCTCCCTCATTATGGGCATTTAAGCGGGCATTGGATAGGCATATGGAGGATAGTGGGCTAGTGTAGGTTAGGTGGGCTTGGGATCGGCGCAACATCGAGGGCTGAAGGGCCTGTACTGCGCTGTATTCTTCTATGCTCTATGTTCTATAAAAGATGTTCCGCCCAATTTCAGTCTTAAGTTGGTACCCCAATGAGGGAACAGCGATGTAGTTCCAAATCAGGAGGGCAACTTGCAGATGGTGATGCTCCCATACATCAGTTTGTACTTCTAACTAGTGGAACTAATAGTTTAGGATGTGCTATCACAGAGGACTTTAGAATTGGTGTAATACAAATGTATCGCACTATTGCCACGTATGCCATTGGAAGAGGAAATGAAAGGTTAATGCCATGGATCAAGTATCAAAGAAGTCAGCTGCTTACATCTGAATGGTGTCAAACTTCTTGAGTGTTTTTCTTATTCAGGCAAGCGAGGAGTATTCCATCACACTCTTGACTTGCGGTCATCTTTACGATCGACAGATGTTGAAGAGCCAAAGAAATTTCTGCCCCAGATTTCCCTGCTTCTGACCTGCTTTCCTAGCTAAAATATTCACGTGTCTAGTTAGCTGTCTGACTTAGAACATTGATGGTGGGAGGTAGCCACATATCCTGACTTGGAACTTTATCACTACTCATTTACTGTTGCTGAGTCAAAATCCTGGATCTCGCTTCTTACCAGCATTATGGATAGACTTATATCACATGAACTGCAGCAGTTCGAGAAGACAGCTCATTGCTACTTTCTCAAGGGGCAATTATTGATGAGCAGTAAATGTTGGCCTAGCCAGTCGTGCCTCATCTGGTGAATATTTTTTTTTAAAATTACAATTACAATGGCTGTGACTGTCAAGAGAAGATGTTTAGCTTCTCTTTGTTTGGAGCTGTTTGTTGCATGACATCATGCACAAATCTTGCTTGCCAATTATTAGCCAAGACTGAGTGGTGCCCAGGTTTTTCTGACTGTAAACACAGACTGAAATGATTTAAATTGAACTTAAAACTTTCCAATTATCAGCAAATATTTCCATGTTGGGCCTTATGATTGACGGAAAGTCATTTATAAAGTGGACGAAGATGGCTGGACCTTACAAACACCGTGAAGAACTCCTACAACCAAGCCTTGGGAGGATGATAACTGATCATTAATCATTTTTCTTTCTGCTTGGTATGAATCCAAACAACTGTGAGATTTCCCATATACTCATTGACTGACTTTTACTCAGGATCCTTTTTGCTAAACTGGGTCAAGTGATTTCTTGATGTCAAGAATGGTCCTTCTGGAATTCTCTGGAATTCAGCATCATTTGGTCATGTTTGAATGAGTATTGTAATGGAATCACATCGTGCTGGTGGAAGTCGAAATCAGCATCAATAAGCAATTATTGCTGAGTGAGTACCAACTGACAGGATTGTTGACAGCACTTCCATTCACTTTGCTAATGGTTGATAGCTGATTGATCGGGTGACAATTTCTGGATTGTACTTTTCCCTTCTTTAAATGGAAGGGCACAGTTGGAAAGTTTTCACTTTGTCAGAGAGATGTGGTTGCTGTAGCTGAACAGCCTGGTGAGGACCATGGCTAACTCACACGTCATTGCTGGATCCTGTGCTTTGAGCCTTTTCCTCAGATCATGTGAAGCGAATCAAATCAGCAGATGATTAGTTTCTGTGATGCTGGAGAGGCTGAAAATCATCAACTCAGCACTTCTCCACTGAAGGTTATTGCGATTTCTTCAGCTTTACCTTTTGCGGTCTCATGCCAGACTCCATCATCATTGACAATGGAGATGTTTATGACGTTTCCTCCTCACTTTAGTTGCTCAGATGTCCCCTGCTATTCTTGACTGCATGTATGCAGAACAATAAATTCCCGATTTTCATTTCTTTGTAGGTATTTTTAATCAATCAGGTCAGACACATCTCTGGAGCATGTGGAATTTGAACCCAGGCCTTTTGGCCCAGAGGAAAGGTCATTACCACTGAGCCACAAGAGCTCTTAAAACATCAACTCATTATTAAGATGGTTATTTTGAATCCACCAGTTCTGATGTGTTTTGTCGTATCTCTGGAGTAGGTGAGACAAACACAGTTCTTGCAGATCAGAGATGCAGACACTACTACAGCAACACAAAGTCTGTTTGCCTTAATGCACCTAATAATCAGTGGAGCGACAGATATTTTCCAATCAACCTGTTCAGAGATGTTATGACACACTTTTAAAGCAGGTGGGACTTTGAACCCTAGCCTCCTGGCTTAGCTGTAGGGACATTATCACTGCACCAAAATGTCTGTTTGTATTAAAGTGGCTGATTATCAGTGAAGTGACAGTAAAGTTACTTTAATTGGCTACAACTCTGAAGGCCGAACATAGAAAGCTGTCACCCATACATCTCTTGGGGCAGCACAGTGACTCAGTGATTAGCACTACTGCCTCACAGTGCCAGGGAACTGGGTTCGATTCTACCCTTGGGTGACTGTCTGTGTGGAGTTTGCACATTCTCCCCATGTCTGTATGGGTTTCCTTTGGGTACTCAGCATTCCTCTCACGGTCCAAAGGTATGCAGGCTAGGTAGATTAGCCATTGGGCATGTAGGGTTACAGGGAAAGAGTAGGGAGTGTGGGATTGGGTGGGATGCTCTCTCCAGAGGATTTTGTGGGCTGAGTAGCCTGCATCCACACTGCAGGGATTCTGTGACCTCAATTCCAGAACAAATGGAATTAAGCTGGGTGTTTGGAATGAGTGAGGAAAAGTAAAAGCAATCTGTTTGACTGGCACTCCATCTATTTCCTTAAACATTCACTTTTTTCATCAACTGTGCTCTGCGCCTGCAGCATGTACAAGATACACTGCACCAACTCACCTTTTAACATCATTTTGAAAGGAAGCAACAAGAGTCTGGGAACACCAATACATCCAACTTCCCATACAAGTCACACACCAAAACAGAAATTGCTGGAGAAATTCAGCAGGTCTGACAGCTGAGTTGTGGAGAGAAAAGAGTCAACATTTTGGGTCCAGTGACCCTTCTTGAGAACCAAAAGTTCTTCAGAACTTTCTCCAGCTCTCTCTGGTTTTTTTTCAGATGTCCAGCATCTGCAGTTTTTCATTTTATTTTGTCCAGTCTCACATCATCCTGACTTGGGAATAGCTCACCGTTTCATCATCATCGCTGGATCAAAATCCTGGAAGTGCACCCCTTTCGTCACTGTGGGAGCATCTTCACCCGACATTCTGGAGTGATTTAGGAAAATGGTTTATTATCACCTTCTCAAGGGCTGTTGAAGATAGAAAACGAATCCTGACCTTGGTACTGACACTCACATCTCATTTTTAAAGAAAATTCCCACCTCTTTGTTAATCATGATAACGCTTTTTAATCTAAACTCTTGCTTTCTTTCTGTACAGTAAGTAGAGAAGAAAGTAAAACGGTGAAAAACACAGCTTCTTACCAAAATTAAAGAAATCCCCTGAAATGCTGTTTTGTTAAGGAAAATTATCCAGTTATCAGATGATTAAGAAATAAACTTACCAAACAATGCATTTGTTTTTCCTGTAAAGTTCCACAGTTCCTTTACTTTGGAAACATACTAAATTCCTGACATAAGAGAAGAGGAGAAGGAGGTGGAGAAGCAAGTAAATGATAAAATGAGATTGTAATTGAGTGTCACCACCACAGGTAACATTGAGAATATTAACTTTAGCTTAACTTCTGTCGGACAGTTTTGCAGTGTCAATGAGCTTGGGAAATGTAAAAGCACACTCGAAGGGCAGATTTTGGTTGGACATCATTAATTCTGTTACCATGGTGCTATTCTTTTTCAGGATTGCAAGATACAAGATAAAGCAATGCCATCCAGCTCACTTCCCTGAGGAGAATGCAGTGTCTAATCTGGCATGAACAATTTGGTTATGTTAAATAAATACAATATCACATTTTGATGGGGCTGTGCTTCACAATAAATCACTGCAGGGTTCATATCAGACTATGCAGTGATTTCCTAATTTGCTCATGCAAATCCATTTCATTTATGCTGAGATCTGGGATTATAGTCTCAACCAACTCCAAAGCTTCAAAGCGTTGTCATTTCAGCTTGGGTTCCGAAATGATATAACCAATAAGACAGAGCGATTCATTTTTGAGAGGCATATCAAGACTGCATTGATTTCATCAAAATGAGCTACTGATTTGTTTTAGTATTTTAAAATTGAAGGTGACCAGCAGCAACAGAACATGGCATGGTGCACACAACAGAACCATACAATAGTATGACACTGAGCAGGTTAGTGCAGTCCGATGCAAAATTACACCTAACTCTGCAGTGTAGAGTTATGTAGCATAGCAATTCTTTTATTTAATAAAAACTGAAATCACTGCAGATGCTGGAGAGCAGAAACAGAAACAGAAATTGCTGGAAAAGCCCAGCAGGTCTGGCAGCATCTGTGGAGAGAAATCAGAGTTAACGTTTCAGCTTCGGTGACCCTTCAAACATTATTTTGTTTGATTGTTTGACTGTGTAATTTCACTATGTTAGCGAGCAATGTAGTTGTTGTTGTTGCTGAACTAATGTTCCGACAATAAAGTTGATGAGATAGATTTTGATTTGGATGATACTTGGGGCAAACCGGCAGCCCATTTTACATTTCTCTCACTTTCTACTTCAATGCAAATAAAAATAAGGAGAGAGGTAAGACAGATTGCCAGTTCATTAAAGGCTATTTTACACTATGCCAAAATTGAATACCACTCAGGTATTAATACAATATGGTAATTTCCTGGATCTATTCTAATAACCTTCTGAATTTGTCATAGAATCCTAGAATCTTCATGACACAGAGGGTATCCATTTAGTTCATCAAATCAATTAAGGCTCCTTAACAACAATCCAACCAGTCCCACTACCCACTCTTTCTTTGTAGCCGTACAAATTTATTTACTTCAAATTATCATCCAATTTTCTTTTGGAACTATTTATGGCTTTCACTATTGCTTTGGATAGGATTCAGAGATTTACTAGGATGTTGCCTGGTATACAGGGAAGGCCTTATGAGGAAAGGTTGAGGTACCTGAGGCTGTTTTCATTAGAGAGAAGAAGGTTGAGAGATGATTTAATTGAGACATATAAGATAATCAGAGGGTTAGTTTGGGTGGACAGTGAGAGCCTTTTTCCCAGGTTGGTGATGGCTAGCACAAGAGGACATAGTTTTAAATTGAGGGGTGATAGATATAGGACAGATGTCAGAGGGAGTTTCTTTACAGCCTGCAACAGTAGTAGACTCACCAGCTCTAAAGGCATTTAAATGGTCATTGGAACGGCATGTGGATGAAAATGGAATAGTGTAGGTTAGATGGGCTTCAGACTGGTTTCACTGGGCGGTGCAACATTGAGGGCTGAAGGGCCTGTACTGCACTGTAATGTTCTATGTTCTATTCTTGCAAAATGAAGTCAAGGTCATTACAACTTACCACACAAGTTCTTCCCTATATTCCCCCATTGCACCTCTTACTTAATACCTTAAATCTGTGCTCCTTAGTCATTGCACCATTATTCCATCTCAAGCCACACTACCATGACAATGTGAATCATAAGGACCATCTATCCAGGTAGAGATGTTGACTAGTTAATTTTGAAATGTCTCTTGTGTCTTGGAAGTAAATGGATAGTTTACGGCATGAATATTTACGACAAAACATTTCGACATTTTTCTGGAACTATGGAGATTTAGTTTATCCATAACTAGTACACAGATTACTGTCATTAATTCTAAGCATAAATACTTTGCACCTTTTTTCCCATGAAAAGCATATTGACTTTCCCTTAATCTCTAGCAATTAATTCCCCCACCCCACCTACACTCCCTACATCTTCACCCTCAGGCTTCAAAAGTCAGCTTCAAAACAGATGATGCATCCCTTTGTTTCACCTTAAATTGTTCCAAAACATAACAATCGTATCCATTTCAAATTCTAACACTGTTCAATATTCTTTTGTATAGTTTCATACTGACATGGCAAAGAGAAGAATTCTCTTCATATCCTGCCTGAGTCTGACCTAGCTCTGAGCTCTGCAATTGGACTTTGAAGCTGGAAAGAATTCACAAAGTGTTTGATATGGTTCTGCCTATTGAGGCAGAAGTTAACTCCAGGCTAAGTACTTTGAAGAATAATTACTTAACCTTAAGGTTCACAGTTCTCCTTTAGATTTTTTTTTAATCCCCAGTTTCTTTTTGTGACCATCACTTGTCAATCAATCCAAGATTTCTTCCTGTCAGAAATGAGTCTAAATTTTACAAGGTACAAAGTTACAAATTGACATTGATAATTTTAACATTTCCCCAGCTGCTACTGAATTCTTTCATCATAAGTTTTCCTAAGCATGAAGATGAGCCGCTGTTCAAGGAGAAATTAAAAAGCAACTTGCAACATTTGAATGTTCCCTTCCATGATCTCATCATGATTCCTGAGAAGGTGCTTAAGGAACTGAATGAATTCCTCAGAACCAGACTGCAGCTGAATAATTGAATTTGGGTTAAGACTGCACAGTTTAACTAACAGGTCAACACAACCTCAGGAACTCAGTGCCCTGTAAGACTATATTTCCCTTGTTCACAGGACCTAGAACCATAGAATCTCTACAGTGCAGATACAGGCCATTCAGCCCATCAAGTCTGCACCAACCCGTTGAAGACCATCGCACCCAAGCTCTCCCCCAATAACCCTGCATTTCGTATAGCTAATCCACCTAACCTGCACATTCCTGGACAGCATGGAGCAATTTCCCATGGCCAGTCCACCTAACCTGCACATCCTTGGATTGTGGGAGGAAACTGGAGCACCCAGAGGAATACTGCACAGACATGGGGAGGATGCACAAACAGACTGTGGCCCAAGGCTGGAATTGAACCTAGGTCCCTGGTGCTGGGAGGCAGCAGTGCTAATCACTGGGCCACAATGCCGCCCAATCTAACCTTCACTTATAGTCATAGACATAGAACATGGAAACAGGCCCTTTGGCCCATTGTGACCATAAAGGTCATTAAACATCATCTATTTTTGGCCCACAGCCTTGTATGTAATGGTATTTGAAGTGCACTTCTAAATAGTTCTTAAATGTCGTGAGGTTTTTCACCTTACCCACCATTTTAGCCAGCAAGTTCCCGATGCGCACTTCTAGATGTAAACATCTTTTCTTCTACTGTGAACCTCCTACTCTTTACATTAAAGTTATGCCGCCAGTTATTGACTCCTGTACTAAAGGGAAAAGTTTCTCTCTGTTACAACTGTTTCTAAAAAAAAACTAAAGATCTCCTAAGTTATTGACTAAAGCTGTCTGGAGTAGCCACTTCAGCACCTCTGCTATTGCAACCTCCCTTCAAACAAACCCAGGACAAAATAACCTTTTTAAAGTGACAGCATCATTGTATCCATGTGAACTCTTTTAGCCAGTACAGTCGGTTCTGCTATAACATGTGTTTCTTCAACAGGAATTAGCTTCAACGCAATTGAAGGATTTAGACTGTCACTTGTAGGACATGAACTTTCCATATCTGTATTGGCTATAACGTGATTCCAGCCCGATTGCTTTAAATAGTGAGGCTTTAAATAGTGACATTCTTCTAATGCGAGATTGCACAAGAATGGAACTATCGCGCTATCTCAGAACCGTTTCTACATTGAAAGCTCAACAAGGGGGAGGAAAGGTCTAGGCCTATTATTCAGAAATGAGCCTAAGCAGCTCTACTTCATGCTCACGTTGAAATAATTCAGTATCGGCTGGGGAAATGTGTCAGTGCACTTTGGAGATAGTGATCATACTGATGGTTCTGTTCGCTGAGCTGGAAATTTTTGTTGCAAACGTTTCGTCCCCTGTCTAGGTGACATCCTCAGTGCTTGGGAGCCTCCTGTGAAGCCCTTCTGTGGTGATTCCTCCGGCATTTATAGTGGCCTGTCCCTGCCGCTTCCGGTTGTCAGTTTCAGCTGTCCGCTGTAGTGGCCGGTATATTGGGTCCATGTTGATGTGTTTGTTGATGGAGTTTGTGGATGAGTGCCATGCTTCTAGGAATTCCCTGGTGTTCTTTGTTTTGGCTTGCCCTATAATGGTAGTGTTGTCCCAGTCGAATTCATGTTGCTTGTCGTCTGCGTGTGTGGCTACTAAGGATAGCTGGTCGTGTTGTTTCGTGGCTAGTTGGTGTTCATGGATGCGGATCGTTAGCTGTCTTCCTGTTTGTCCTATATAGTGTTTTGTGCAGTCCTTGCATGGGATTTTGTACACTACATGACAGCCAGACTACTGCGACCACTAGGACTCATAACAGCACACAAACCAACAGCCACTCTCAGACAACAACTCACCAAAACGAAGGACCCGATACCCAGCATGAGCAAAACCAATGTAGTGTACAAAATTCTCTCACCAGAACGAAGGACGTGATACCCAGCATGAGCAAAACTAATGTCATTAGTTTTGCTCATGCTGGGTATCGGGTCCTTCGTTCTCTCACCAGAACGAAGGACGTGATACCCAGCATGAGCAAAACTAATGTCATTAGTTTTGCTCATGCTGGGTATCGGGTCCTTCGTTTTGGTGTGTTGTAAACACTAAACACTATATAGGACAAACAGGAAGACAGCTAACGATCTGCATCCATGAATATAAACTAGCCACGAAATGACACGACCAGCTATCCTTAGTAGCCACACACGCAGACGACAAGCAACATGAATTCGACTGGGACAACACTACTATCATAGGGCAAGCCAAACAAAGAACAGCCAGGGAATTCCTAGAAGCATGGCACTCATCCACAAACTCCATCAACAAACACATCGACCTGGACCCAATATACCGGCCATACAGCGGATAGCTGAAACTGACAACCGGAAGCGGCAGGGACAGGCCACTATAAATGCCGGAGGAATCACCACAGAAGTGCTTCACAGGAGGCTCCCAAGCACTGAGGATGTCACCCAGACAGGGGACGAAACGTTTGCAACAAAAATTTCCAGCTCGGCGAACAGAACCACAACAACAAGCACCCGAGCTACAAATCTTCACCCAAACTTTGATCATAACTTAGTTGGGATTCATACAGTTATGGAAAAGGATAAGGACGGATTGGGAAAAATAGTTCTAAATTGGAGAAAGAATTATTTTACAAAGTTAAGCTAGGATTTGACTCAAATGGACTGGAAGCAGTTACTACACTGCCAATGAAATGGTGTCAGAGCAGTGGGAAATAGTGAGAACACAGGGCAAATGTATTCTCATAAAGAAAAAGGGGGAGATCAAGATTGAAGAACCATGCATACTGAAGGACATAATAGGTAAAAGTAAGAAAAAAATAGAAAAGCTAAGGGCGGCAATTGAGGGCTCAATATGACAGAGTCCTTTCGAGAGCGTAAAACGTGCCAGAGGAACTTAAAAAGGAAACTGAGAAATAAGAGTACATGAGAAAGCATTGCTAGAGAGAATAAAGGAAACCCCAAAGGGGTTTTTCAAATATATAAAAATCAAGAGAATAACTAGGGAAAGAGTAGAACCTATAAATGTAATCTGTGAATGGACCTGGAGGACGTAGATATGGCCCTCATTAAATGCTTTTTATTGGTCTGGGCAAAAAAGGACAACACATGTATAGATTTGGAGGACTGCGAAATATTAAAATAAATTAATATAGAGAGGGTAAGTACTTGCAGGTTTAGATTCTCCTGCTCCTTGGATGCTGACTGACCTACTGAGCTTTTCCAGCACCCCACTCTCGAGCCCCAGATAAGATGTAATCCAGAAGGCAAGGAAATATGCAGTAATGGCCAGTGGGGAGATGCAAGAAAATTGAAGGGTCGCTAATTTCATCACATTATTTAAAAAAAAGGAGGAAGGAATGGACTGGGAAATTACAGGCTCATCAGTAGTGTGGAAATTGTTAGAAAGAATTTTGAGAGACAGAACATATCTGCACTTGGTGAGACATGGATTAAACAGACGTAGCCATGGATAGATTTGTTAACGGAAAGTTGGGTTTGAAACATTCAAATGAATTTCACCAGGAGTTCTGGTGAAAGTAATGCACTTGATCATAATCTAGATGGATTTCAGCAAGACATTTGATAAGATCTCCCATGGCAGACTGGTCAAGAAGGTAAGAGCCCATGTGGCAAAGTGACGCAGGACGAAGAGGGCACTAGCAAAGGGATGTTTCTGTGACTGGAATTCAGTTTCTAATGGAATTCACAGGGCTTGGGGTGGGGGCCCTCACTGTTTATGATATATAATAATGATTCAGATTTAAATTTAGGGGTATGATCATAAAGTTCAAGGATTAGATAAAAAGAATTGGTAGAGGACAGCAAAAACCGCAGGAGGATATCGATGAAGTGTTTGGGTGGATTGAACAGTGGCAAATGGAGTTAAACCAGAAAAAGTGTGAGGCAATGCAATTGGGAAGTGCTTCTATCATCTGAACGGGCACTCAGTCAGAAACCCGAGTAACATTGAAGCTGTATTTTCTTGCATTGTTATAGCTTCCAAGATTATGGGCCAAAAGCTGGAAAATGGGATTCATTTCATAGAGTCATAGAGACATAGAGATTTACAGCACGGAAATAGTCCCTTCGGTCTAATTTGTCCATACTGACCAGATATCATAACCGAACTAGTCACATTTACCAGCACTTGGCCCATGTCCCTCTAAACCCTTCCTATTCATATACCCATCCAAATGCCTTTTAAATGTTGCAATTGGACCAACCTCCACCACTTCCTCTGGCAGCTCATTCCATACACCTTCTACATGAAAAAATTGCCCCTTAGGTCCCTTCTAAATGTTTCCCCTCTCACCCTAAACCTATACCCTCGAATTCTGGAGTCCCCCACTCCAGGGAAAAGACCTTGTCTATTTGTCTTATCCATAGCCCTCATGATTTTATAAACTTCTATAAGGTCACCCCCCCAGCCTCCGACGCTCCAGTGGAAATAGCCCCTGTCTATTCAGCGTCTCCCTATAGCTCAAACCCTCCAACCCTGGAAACATCCTTGTAAATCTTTTCCGAACCCTTGCAAGTATCACTACATCTTTCCTTTAAAGGTCTGTTAGAGTTAGATTAGATTACTTACAGTATGGAAACAGGCCCTTCAGCCCAACAAGTCCACACCGCCCCGCCGAAGCGCAACCCACCCATACCCCTACATTTACCCCTTACCTAACACTACGGGCAATTTAGCATGGCCAATTCACCTTACCTGCACATCTTTTGGACTGTGGGAGGAAACCGGAGCACCCGGAGGAAACCCACACAGATATGGGGAGAACGTGCAAACTCCACACAGTCAGTCGCCTGAGGCGGGAATTGAACCTGGGTCTCTGGCGCTGTGAGGCAGCAGTGCTAACCACTATGCCACCGTGCCGCCCACTACATTGATGGCTACATTCATGGAAGCGTCGCAGTAGACCAGGCTCAACAGGCACGCTGCTGCCTGCATTGTGCAGGTGTTTAGAAGATACTAACAGTGAGCACTTCCATGCAAACAGGAGGAGTGTACAAATTAAGTTAGGGAGAAAGTGAAAATGGCAAACATCATTCTGTAGATATCGATGGAGGATGAGACTCCGGAACTTGAAGCTTTTTTTTTCATATTCGTTCACAGGATGAGGGTGTCACTAGCCAGGTCAGCATTTATTATCCATCCCTATTACCCAAGGGGCAGTTAAGAGTAAACCACATTGCTGTGCGTCTGGAATTATATGTAGACCAGACCAGGTAAGGGTAGCAGTTTCCTTCCCTAATGGACATTAGTGAATCAGATACGTTTTGCCTGCCAAATAACATTAGATTCATGGTCATCATTTGGACTCTTAATTCCAGATAGTTCATTGAATTCAAATTCCACCATCTGCCATGCATGATTGGAACCTAGGTCACTGGGGACATTACCTGGGTCTCGGGATTAACATTCCAGAGGCCATTTCCTCACCCTTAACTGGTGCTGCACAATAATGTAAATAAACGTGATCTGATATTAATTATGAAATTGAGGGAAAGAATTAAACCTTTAATATTGAGGAATTTATGATATTCAAGAAGAATAGACAAAGGTGGAGGAGGAGCACTATTAATCAATGATTCATTAATGGAATAGCAGCAGATGACTTTATCTGAAGAGATCAAGATGAGTAAAACAGGGGAAAAATGTCACTTGTGGTCTGTAGGCCCCTAAACTAACCACAATGTAGAATTGAGTATAATAGAAAAATGTGGGTGCATGTGGTAAAAGGACAGTAGTGATCATGGGTGGCTTTAATCTAAATGGAAACTGGAGAAATCAAATTGGCTATGGTAACTTGGAAAAGGAGTTCATGGTTTGCTTTCAAGATAGTTTCTGACAGCAGTCTGTTCTGGAACCAGCAAGAGAGCATACAAAATTTGACTTGGTATTCTGTAATGTGATATCATTATTGAAAGACAGAGCATTTTACATCGAGTTTGGAAATGGAGAATAGTGAGTCCAAGACTAGTATCTTCAAAAAGGGCAACTGTGCGGCAATGAAAGCAGAGCTAGCTGAGGTGAATTGGATAATAGGTGAGAGCATCATCAGTGGGAAAGCTGTGGTAGATGTTTAAGAGAATACTTTGGAATGCTCAGAATAAGTACATTTCTATTAAACACAGATAGCAAGAGTTTTTACAGGTATTTAAAAAGAAAATGTGTGAGTGAAGTATCCAGAACCGAGTAACAATCCAAAAATGGTGGTATAATGAATGGAATAGCTAATGGGATGCACAAGCACTTGACTTCTGGTTTCACTGTAGTCAAGACAAACAAAATCCTATAATAGTTGAAAATCAGGAGGTAGAGGGGAGGGAGGAACTCAGTGAAATTGCAATCACCAAGGAATTGCTACTGAGCAAATAATGGAGCTGCGGAATGACAAGTGTGTGAGTTCTGATGGACTCCATTCTTGAGTCTTGGAAGACTTGGCTAAGGAGCTGTGATGTTTTATAATATATCATTAAACCTCTGTGGCTCTGCTCTGGGATTTCATCTTCCCAGTCCACATGCAGCCATTCCCTTCTGAGGGTATTCCTTGAGATGTCCCTGGCCCCTGTGGAAACATGGTCTACCTGCCCAATGTGTGCAGTCTCCCTTTAAGGGACCTTTAAGAGGTGCAGGTTTGCTGGAACAAATGCTTGCCTCTGCAGGCTCTATCCTGAATGGTCAACCAACGATTAGCACAGACCATATGCAACAGAGCCAACAACCACTCCAGTGAGGAGGCAGAGTGACATATTTTTCCTGCCCACTTCAATGGGTCCAGTTGTGGGCTGATTGTGAGTCATGGTCCCTGTACCCAAAACTGGAGCAAACCAATGTTTAACCTCAAAATAACTTAAAATGTTTAAACAGCAAATAAAAATAGAAATTGCTGGAAATGTTTGAAAATGGGGAGATGTTTCGAGTCAATTATGACTCTTCTCAAAACAGTAGAACTCCCCAGCATTCTCAATATTTTGCTTTTCCTTAAGAAGGAAATCCTGTTCCTGAACCTTACAGTATGATATTGTAGAGACCTTAAGTGTATGTGTACTATATTATGGCAATTAGCTCAGTTGGCTGGGTGTCTGGTTAACCATGTAGAGTACTGCTAACAGTGAGGGTTCAATTTTTGCACCAGCTGAGATTATCAATGATACACACTCATTCTCAATATCTGAGCTCGTCTGAAATGTGGTGAACCGCAAGTTAAACTCACCACCAGTCATCTTTCTCAAATGAGAGAGCAGGACTCCAGTGATTTTACCTTTTCAGTAAAATATCAACTCATTCTGATAAGAGCCAGCAGTATTTACTTGAAAATAAATTGTGATCATTGAATAGATATGATTGTCATATAAAGAAAATTAACAAAATATTAATGTTAAGAAAAATAACCAGTTTGTGTTTTAAAATTCTGACCAGTTTGTGTTCTAAATTTCTTATCCTCCCTACCTCTGTAACCTCCTCTAGTCCTGCAATTCTCGAAAATCTCTGCAATTCTTCAATTCTCTTGCCCATCCCTAATTTTACTCACCTTTCTGAAGAAGGGTCATTGGATATGAAATGTCAGTTTTGTTTCTTTATCCAGAGATGCTGCCAGACCTGTTGGCTTTCTCCAGCAATTTCTGCTTTGATTTATTTCAGATCTCCAACATCCTCATTTTTTTGTGGATTATTAGCCCCATTTTAATTAGTCCACCATTGGTGGCCACACCTTCAAATGCTTAGCTTCCAAATTATTCAATTCCTCCTTGGCATTGCCAGTCCCTCTTTTGTTTATGATGGTTTTAAAACTATCTTCTTTCACCAAGGTTTTTTGCCTAGATACTAACACCTCCTCATGTAACTGCCTCAGATTTTGTTTGATATGTTGCTCCTGTTTCAGAGCCTTGATTCACTTTACCATGTAAACTAGTGACTGAAACAGAACACACAAACCTTTCTGTGCACCGAATGTCTTGTAACATTTGATAAAAACCAAAAGAACTGAGGATACTGTAAATCAGAAATAAAAACAGAAGTTGTTGGAAAATCCGAGCAGATCTGGCAGAATCTGTGAAGAGAAACCAGAGTTGACGTTTCGGGTCCAGTGACCCTTCCTCAGAACCCCTTCTGAGGAAGGGTCACTGGACCCGAAATGTTAACTCTGATTTCTCTTGGCAGACACTGCCAAGGCCTGCTGAGCTTTCCAGGCAACCTCTGTTTTTGTGTCTTGTAACACTTGTTCATTTGTTAACTGCTACATAAATGCAAGTGATTGTTGTTGAAACCTTCAGAAAGCAATGGGGAGCAGGGTGATAGGAAAAGTGAAAAGGATTAATTGCAGTAAATACCTTAATCAGTTAATACATGCTCTAATGCAGGCATCCAAGATTCTGGGCTAGAATTGCAGCAATAGTTTGTGAATGCAGAAATTGTTTGTACAATATTTCTCTGTTGCATACCTTAATGGATGCTGACTACTTTATTTTGAATGGATTAATGTTGATATTAAAATAGATTTCAAATGAGTTTCTTGCAAATAAATGAAAGGCTTGGACACTGGGATTGCAATGGGCAATTTCACCTCGCCAGTAATTAAACAGTGTGGACAAGCCCCCATATGGCGTAAATAGTACATGTCATGATTATTATTAATACAAGCAATAAATGCAATGATGGATGATTTTAATTTCACTTCTGATATGACTACAAAACCATTTGGTTAACTTTATGTATAACTAGCAGGTTTGCAAAAATGGCGTTCACAGTGAAGTGGAGAGCAAATGATAACTGAGGGTTTTACAGCGCACAGTGTAAACTTCATGTGTAAAAGTAAACCTGATCTAGTGGGACCCATTTCTTTCAACACACAGAAAAGACAAGTGTTCGACTTGTTGCCTGTGTGTTACACAGTGAATTGGCAGACAGTACAGTGTTATGAAGGTGTAGATGTGTCCTGTACCTTTAAGAGAGACTAGAAGCTGGCACGGACTTAGAGAGGTACAGAGTAGGCTGAAAGAATTTAAAATGTAACATTTGACTGTGAAACCAATAGTCCAGCTGAGTTGCCATGGTACACAATAAATTCGAAGTTGGCCAATCATTTTAAATGGTGTCCCAAGATTCCAAAATCCAATCGAATTTGAATTTAGTGTTTTGGTGACATCAAACCAATGAAATGATCCAATGTTTTGGGGTATAAAACCAGACATTTTGAACAGTTATAGGGAGAACTAAAAAGCGCCAAAAAACAGGCTCTAGCTGAATAGCTTTCTGAAAAGTACCTGTCTGTAAGACATTTGTGCAGCAGAACACCGAAGTCATCCTAGAGGTATCTACAGAGAAAATTCGACATCTAAAAACTATACCTGGGTTTGAAATTGATTTTGCCGTAAATTTAAGAGGGAATTTATCAGACCAATACTATAGAGTGGGAGGTAAAAGATAGGTTTAAGAGAAAGGAGTTGTAGAGTGGTTTTATTATTCTCTGTTGGACTTAAAGAATAAAAATGTTAATTCTTACTTTAAATAGTGAAATCTGGGATAGTTCTTTTCCTCTAGAAATTTAACAGATTATGGCACAAGGTGAGCTTCTCTGTGTGTCGGGTTTAAATTAGCAGAGGGGTTTACCCCTTGTCGTGACAGTAGAAAATGCCTATTCCATGTCTTTAGAGACTGACAGGCACTTGCAGGGGCTGGGAACCATCATACACTAGACATCGATTCTTTTATTTGGTTTTGATAAGTCCCTGTTCTAGTTTGGAAGCTCCCATTGACCATTTGCTTTTGTTTTTGTTGGAATGCTCCAGCAGGACTCTCTAACTTGATTAACATTCTGTTTAAAAGAATAGAAAACATGTATCTCACTGAAAACAATGGAAATGAAATTGTGACTATTTTCAAGTATGACACTCTGAGAAAGTCTTGTGGTGCAGTGGTAGCATCCTCCCTTTGATCCAGGAAACTCCTATGTGGCTGAGGGAAGGCATGTTGGTAAGGTGTTGAGTGATGTTGATTGTCAGCCTGTGAAATCCTTCCAGAACTCCCAATGGCAGCAACTCAGAGCAGGAGCGTCTCCTCTCAGCTATCCTGCAGAAGGCAATGGCAAACACTTTAGTACATTGGTCATAAGCTTGAGCCAGTCCACAAGAAGTCTATTGCCTGATCTAAGGAAGTGAAGATGGAAAGAAAACTGGAGAAATCTAGAATCATAGAATTCCTATAGTGTGGACGTAGGCCATTCAGCCTATCGAATCCATACCCACCTACCGAAGGGCATCTCACCCAGAACATCCCCCTAATCTATCCCTGTAACCCTGCATTTTCCATGTCTAACCCACCCAGCCTGCACATCCCTGGACACTAAAGGCAAATTAGCATGGCCAATTCACCTAATCTGCACATCTTTGGACTGTGGGAGGAAACCAGAGCACCTGGAGGAAATGCGCGCAGACATGGGGAGAACATGCAAAGTTCACACAGATAGTCGCCCAAGGATGTAACCAAACCCAGGTTCCTGGTTAGTTCTGATATTTACACACCAGATACAAAAAAGCAGCTGCACAGCTGTACATTTTAAACATCAGCAGTGCTGAAGGAAAAGCATCTGTGATAGTTAAATTACCGCTTGCCAGTGCTACGAAAAAGCCATGACTTTACCTGCTAAGACTCCGTGACATGGAATAGTTTGGAAATGAAAGGAAGCAGCACTTAGACTGCAGATTCAACTCTGGCATTTGGATAATTCCTGGCACTCAGGGAAATGTGAAAACTGGGACTCAAAGAGGTGATGTTGCGGGTGTAGTAGAGGTGGCCTCATCAAAATAGTGAAAACCAGTAAAACCCGCAAATGACACATACAGGTCCAACATGTCTTGTATACCTCAGAACAGTGTTACCAGTACTGATGAAGGGCTTATGCCCAAAATGTTAATTCTACCCCTCCTCGGATGCTGAATTTCTGGCTGTAACAGCTTCATCCTTTTTTGAGATATTTTAGGTGCTGGAGATGATTTCCTCGAATTCCAGGACCAGCAATTACTGTTTCATATGCTGTTGCAATTGTTTTGGAACTTTGTGAAAAAAAAGTCAAAACAATGGCACTTTTAAAAGGGAGAAGAACAGACAAAGGAAGCACATGGTTCTTTGAGAAGGTGATCAAACAGGTAGATGAAAGTAAACCGGTTGATGTGGTGTATATGGATTTCAGCAAGGTGTTCGATAAGGTTCCCCACAGTAGGCTATTGTACAAAATGCGAAGGAGTGGGATTGTCGGAGATATAGCAGTTGGATCAGTAATTGGCTTATTGAAAGAAGACAGAGGGTGGTGGTTGATGGGAAATGTTCATCCTGGAATCCAGTTACCAGTGGTGTACCGCAAGGGTCGGTGTTGGGTCCACTGCTGTTCGTCATTTTTATAAACAACCTGGATGAGGCCGTAGAAGGGAGGGCGTAGTAAATTTGCAGACGGCACTAAGGTCGGATAATGACGAAGGATGTTGTAGGTTGCAGAGAAACATAGAAAAGTTGCAGAGCTGGGCTGAGAGGTGGCAAATGGATTTTAGTGCAGACAAGTGTGAGGTGATTCACTTTGGTTGGAGTAACCGGAATGCAAAATACTGAGCTAATGGTAAGATTCTTGGTGTAGATGAGCAGAGAGATCTCAGTGTCCAGGTACACAGATCCTTGAAAGTTGCCACCCAGGTTGACAGGGTTGTTAAGAAGGCATACAGTGTTTTCGCTTTTATTAATTGAAGTATCAAGTTCCGGAACCATGAAGTTATGCTACAGCTGTACAAACCTCTGGTGCGGTCGCACTTCGAGTATTGTGTACAATTCTGGTCATCGCGTTATGAGAAGGATTTGGAAGCTTTGGAAAGAGTGCAGAGGAGATTTACTAGGATGTTGCCTGGTATGGAGGGAAGGTCTTATGAGGAAAGGCTGAGGGACTTGAGGCTGTTTTCATTAGAGAGAAGAAGGTTGAGAGGTGACTTAATAGAGACATATAAGATAATCAGAGGGTTAGATCGGGTGGACAGGGAGAGCCTTTTTCCAAGTATGGTGATGGCGAGCATGAGGGGGCATAGCTTTAAATTGAGGGGTAATAGATGTAGGACAGATGTCAGAGGTAGCTTCTTTATTCAGAGAGTAGTAAGGGTATGGAATACTTTGCCTGCAAAGGTAGTAGATTCGCCAACTTTAAGTACATTTCAGTTGTCATTGGACAAGCATATGAACGTATGTGGAATAGTGTAGATTAGATGGGCTTCAGATTGGTATGACAAGTCGGCGCAACATCGAGGGCCAAAGGGCCTGTACTACGCTGTAATGTTCTATGTTCTATGGTGAGGTCAGTGCAGGAGAGAGAGAGAAAGAAACTGACACAGCAGTGGACCTGCACAGTTACTGCCTTTGCTGTTTGAATTCATGTAATGCTGGACATTGGAGTACATCTGGGAAAATTAACAAACAGTGAAATACACAACTAATCTTGGAAGAAAGTAATAAGGGTATGGAATACTTTGCCTGCAAAGGTAGTAGATTCGCCAACTTTAAGTACATTTCAGTTGTCATTGGACAAGCATATGAACGTACGTGGAATAGTGTAGATTAGATGGGCTTCAGATTGGTATGACAACTCGGCGCAACATCGAGGGCCAAAGGGCCTGTACTACGCTGTAATGTTCTATGTTCTATGGTGAGGGTACTACGCTGTAATGTTCTATGTTCTATGGTGAGGTCAGTGCAGGAGAGAGAGAGAAAGAAACTGACACAGCAGTGAACCTGCACAGTTACTGCCTTTGCTGTTTGAATTCATGTAATGCTGGACATTGGAGTACATCTGGGAAAATTAACAAACAGTGAAATACACAACTAATCTTGGAGGAACTGTTTGGGCAAAGTTCACAGTACAGAAGCAGATAACCATATTGTTTTTAAGTGTAACCTATAGGACGTCTGCAGTAGTGAGTAGTGTGGGCTCCTTCTTGATTATATGTTTTTTGAGATATGTCTCTTGATTAAACTTAAAATATAAGCCATAACTCCACAACATGACCTCTCAACTCCTGTACTCAATATTCTGACTAATAAAAGAAAACATACCAAATGCCTTCTTCACTATCCTACTACCTGCAACTCCACTTTCAAGGAGCTACGAACCTGCACTCCAAGGTCTCTTTGTTCAGCAACACTCCCCAGGACCTTACCATTAAGTGTATAAGTCCTGCTAAGATTTGCTTTCCAAAAATGCAGCAACTCACATTTATCTGATTTAAATTCCATCTGCCATTTCTCGGCCCAGTGACCCATCTGATCAAGATCCTGTTGTAATCTGAGGTAACCTTCTTCGCTGTCCACTACACCTCCAATTTTGGTGTCATCTGCAAACTTACTAACTATACCTCTTATGCTTCCATCCAAATAATTTATATAAATGATAAAAAGTAGAGGACCCAGCACTGGTCCTTGTGGCACTCCACTCGTCACAGTCCTCCAGTCTGAAAAACAACTCTCCACTACCACCCTCTGTCTTCTACCTTTGAGCCAGTTCTGTATCCAAATGGCTAGTTCTCCCTTTATTCCATGAAATCTAACCTTGCTAACCTTTCTCCCATGGTGAACCTTGTCGAACGCCTTACTGAAGTCCATATAGATCACATCTACCACTCTGCGCTCATCAATCCTCCTTGTTACTTCTTCAAAAAACTCAATCAAGTTTGTGAGATATGATTTCCCATGCACAAAGCAAAGTTGATTTGGATGCCAGCATAAGATGTATAGATAGTAAGTTTGCAGATTACACCAGAATTGGAGGTGTATTGGACAGCGAAGAAGGTTACCTCAGATTACAACAGGATCTTGATCAGATGAGCCAATGGGCCGAGAAGTGGAAGATGGAGTTCAATTCAGATAAATGCGAGGTGCTGCATTTTGCTGAACAAAGAGACCTTGAAGTGCAGGTCCATAGCTCCTTGAAAGTGGAGTCACAGGTAGATGGATAGTGAAGAAGGCGTTTGGTATGCTTTCTTTGATTTGTCAGAGTATTGAGTACAGGAGTTGGGAGGTCATGTTGTGGCCCTACAGGACATTGGTTAGGCCACTGTTGGAATATTGCATACAATTTTTGTCTACTTCCTTTTGGCAAGGATATTGTGAAACTTGAAAGGGTTCAGAAAAGAAAAGGATGTTGCCAGGGTTGGAGGATCTGAGCTACAGGGAGAGGTTGAACAGGCTGGGGCTGTTTTCCCTGGAGCATTGGAGGCTGAGTGGTGACCTTATAGAGGCTCACAAAATTATGAGGGGCATGGATAGGATAAATAGTCAAAGTCTTTTCCCTGGGGATGGGAAGTCCAGAACTGGAGGGCATAGGTTTAGGGTTAGAGGGGAAAGATATAAAAGGGACCTAAGGGACAACTTTTTCACGCAGAGGGTGGTACATGTATGGAATGAGCTGTCAGAGCTTGAGGTGGAGGCTGGTACAATTGCAACATTCAAAAGGCATCTGGTTGGGTATATGAATAGGAAGGGTTTGGAGGGATATGGGCCGGGTGCTGGCAGGTGGGACTAGATTGGGTTGGGATATCTGGTCGGCATGGATGGGTTGGACCGAAGGGTCTGTTTCCATGCTGTACATCTCTATGACTCTATGCTGCCTGACCTGCTATGCTTTTCCAGCACCATACTCTTGAGTGTTACCAGTATGTTCATTTCCAAGTATAACCTTTCATTTAACTGTTTTTTCCCTCTGTGGTGGTGAGTGTGGGCTAGGTCAAGGCTAGGTTTTCTTTCTGGCACTTCAGGACACTCAGGTCTCACTGTGGCTCAGTGGTTAGCACTGCTGCCCCTCAGCGCCAGGGACCCGGGTTTGATTCCAGCCTTGCGCGACTGTTTCTGTGGAATTCGCACATTCCCTCCTTGTCTGTGTGGGTTTCCTCTGGGTTCTCTGGTTCCCTCCCACAATCCAAAAGTGTGCAGCTTAGGTGAATTGGCCATGCTAAATTGCCCGTAGTGTTCAGAGATATGTGGGTAAAGTGCATTAGTCAGGGGTAAATGTGGAGGAATGGGTCTGGGTGGGGTACTCTTCAGAGAGTCAGTGTGGACTTGTTGGGCCAAAAGGCCTGTTTCCACACTGTAGGGCTTCAATGACACTAGTTGCTCGTTTTAATCAATCAAAGGCAAATAAAAAAAACTTAAACAGAAATTGCTGGAAAAGCTCTGGCAGTAACTATGAAGAGAAATCAAAGTTAATATTTCAGAATTAAGATTACTCGACCTGAAACATTAACTTTGATTTCTCTCCACAGATGCTGCCTGACCTGTTGAGCTTTTCCAGCAATTTCTGTTTTTGTTTCTGATTTACAGCATTGGCAGTTCTTTCAGTGTTTTTTTAATAAAGTAACTTACCTTGAACTGGCCTTTCCTCTTCCAGTTCACTTCTCACAGGAATTTATCATAGATTCCTTACAGTGTGGAAATAGGCCCTTCGGCCCAACAAGTCCACACCAACCCTCCAAAAAGTAATCCACCCAGACCCAAACTCCTACATTATTACTCCATATTTCCCCTGACTAATGCCCCTAACCTAAGGGTTTATGCCCAAACGTCAGGTCTCCTGCTCCTCAGATGCTGCCTGACCAGCTGTGCTTTTCCAGCAACACACTCTTCGACTCTGATCTCCCGTCCTCACTTTCTCCCTGATGCCCCTAACCTACACGTCCCTGAACAGTTTGGGCAATTTAGCATGGCCAATTCACCTAACCTGCATATCTTTGGACTGTGGGAGGAAACCAGAGCACCTGGAGGCAACCCACGCAGACATGGGGAGAATGTGCAAATTCCACACAGTCACTGAGGCTGGGATCGAACCCGGGTCCCTGACTCTCTAAGTTGGCAGGGCTAACCATTGAGCCAATATCTGGTGGGACTTGTAAATTGCCCTACTCAGGTTAGAGTTAGCATGGTGATTTGATCACATTGATTTAAACTGGACCACTGCCTACATATCAAAGAATGATATTCATTGTGTCCAGTTCACAAGAATAAGCTTAAATGTGAAAACAGTAGAAAGAAGGTGCTTAGGTGATCAACTTTAATGGCTTCTATTTTGCCCAGGTAGGTAAGATTAGCGTCAATCGTCATAAATATACCTTGGATATGCATTACCTTACAAATATGTTGCACCAGGGGGAAGTGGAAACCTGCTTTAGATATTGTCTGTGGGAAAGAGCCAGACTATGGCAGAAAGTCACACGGCATCAATAGTTGTTGGTGCTTCGATGTGTGGGAAGCTATTTTGTTGGTTGGTTTTCTGGTCATGAATGAAGTTTCAAACCAGTGGACAGCCTGTTCACATGTGCCTGTTTGGCTGGAACATTTAAATCTCCCCCCATCCCCATGTATATATTAGATAACAGGTGGTACCTATTACTGCCAAGTTGTATCATTGTATCAGCCAGATCCATAGCATTTTGATGCTTAATCAAGTAACTAACAAAAGGGTAAAATTTCAAGGCGATTTAAGATAGACACTGGGAAGCAACTGCAAAATCTATTAATGTCATATGGAATGATTTTATAGTCCTAGGAAGTTTCTTGTTTCTTAACAAACATGCACAACTGTCTTTGTAGCATGTTCTCACATTAAACTTCAGAGCTGTTGCGAAATTAACTACTACACAGCACTACCTCATTATTGCGAACATCATTGCAGATATGGTTAAAACAAAGATTAATACCTAATCTCAAGAGGATCTCAAACTTCAAAAAGTGGAATCCCCAATTTTAAACAACCTGCATCATACGATCATCCAAACCACTACTTGAAAAATTGTTTCAGAATGATTTCCCTTGATATTAAAGCAGTGTTTGATCAAGCATGTCATAGATGGAATATTAAAAAAAGACAACAAAATTGTCCAAAATCAGACATTCCTCATGTCCTGTTAAAACCTCTGTTTTCATATTTACAGCCTTTCTCATGCTGGAGAGACAGAATACGTGAGTGTTATGTATGCATGGGAACTAAGAACATTTCATAGTTTAAAACTGACCTATCTGCTCCCACCTCTTCTTACTGTCCAGGTTCAAAGTTGCCTGTTCCACTGATGCAAAAGAATTGGAGATTCTCTCTGCAGTTCTAATTGCAACATTCCCAGTCACTTTCAGGGCCTCAGGTGGTACATGGCTCAGTGGTTAGCCCTGCTGCCTCACAACACCAGGGTCCCACGTTTGATTCCAGCCTTGGGTGACTGTCTGTGTGGAGTTTGCACATTCTCCCTGTGTCTGCGTGGGTTTCCTCCCACAATCCAAAGATGGGCAGGTCAGGTGAATTGGCCGTGCTAAATTGCCTGTAGTATTAGGTGCATTAGTCAGAGTGAAATGGATCTGCGTGGGTTACTCTTCAGAGGACCAGTGTGGACTGGTTGGGCCAAAGGGCCTTTTTCCACACGGTAGGGAATCTAATCTAAAAAATCTGGGAAAATTTAAAATCCAACATGGCCTTAGTCCTGAGGGTGCTAGGTTTGTACGTTGGACCTGTAAAACAGAAGCAGAAGTGAATCAAGCAGCAAATAGTCTGGTAGTTAGTTTCAAACCTGGTGCCAAGGGCAATGGCTGTAATTGTTGTAGGACAATTAACTCAGTCCCATGACGGTGGCTAGAGTTTCTCGGGAAAGTCTCCTAACTTCACCAGTGATCTTCCCTCCATCTGCAGGATGCACTACAACAACTCACCCAATGCTCCTTTAGCAGCTCGCCCAAGATTTTATGCAGCCAAGCAACCCTCCAAGCAGAACCCACGAGCTATGAACATAATTTATTTCATATTTTACCAAGATGAATATTAACAAGTCTAGCCTCATATTCAAACTGCAGCTGGTAGGCATCTTAAATGTTTCTTAATTGGTCATCCTGTTGATTTGACAAATACTTTTTTCATTATTGATGTGCTACAGACATTCGATATGATGAGGTTAATGTATAGAGTGTATCATTACTGTAATTACTATTTTCAAATAGATTTCGAGACTTTAGGATCTACCAGTGTCAGTCAAAATAGCAATAGAAATGTGTAGAAAGATAAACTCAAGATACATATCAAATGTTGTTTGTCGTCTTCATTCAATTGTGTTGAAGGTTCTCCTCAACAGTATGATGCCTACAGTAGAAGTCTTATATAGCAAAGTATGGTCATTGTATTAAAGAACAATGAAACTAAACTACTTAAATGTACTAGATGCACTTTAAAGCAAACTAAAATTCTCAAAAATTGTTACCCAAAGTGAAAATTCTGGAAATACAAAGCAATTATCAAATTCTATTGAGGAGACCACGTCATCCAAAAGACAATCCTAATTCCTTTTCTCATTAAATGCTGACAAGATTTATTGTGAATTACAATAGCTGGTCTTGGATGTATTTGTTTTGCATCAGAACGATGCATTTTAGTACTACCTTTCATCACCTTCTTTATTTCTTTTCTTAATTGTATCCTTTCAATGTCAAGATTAGATTGGTTTAATAGCCTCTAATAAAATCATTTTATATTCCAATAATGTTCTGCAGGATAAGCTTTACTAACTGTTCAATTTATGCTTCTAACATTGGCTGGAATTTTATAAAAATCTGAATGATGTGGGCTGCAGTGGGTAATGTAGCAAAAACACATGGAACAAAACCAGGGAGGCCTACCTCACTGCATCCCGTAACTGAGTTCCAGGTGTTGATGAGTGATTCTCACCAGGCAGTGGGAATTATAGTTTGTTAATGACCTTTGAAGTTACAGATCTCGTCTTCTGAATATGTAACTTTCTATTGTATCACCCACTACAAACAGTCGGTTCTTAGCATGGAAGCCAGAGCAGGCATCTGGTGACTCACTGTTTGCGTGAAAAGACCTCCATGGAGACACCAGGAGAGCAATGTCTCAGGGCAGGGTCCACGGGTACTGGCCATATGCATCCCATCCTGGTGGCAACCCCATACGATGCTGCCATGCTCTGATGTCATGATCTCCACTATTAATCCTGGGGGAAGAGGAGTCCCCACTTATGCACCACTCCATCCATTAGGACCTCCACAAAAGCAATATGCCAATTCTTCCTTGCCTGCCATGTCAAGGGCAAATGTCATGAACCATACTAATGTCAAGGGCAGCTCCAGACTCATAGTGCTTGTCCACAACAAGCTTTTAAAGATGGCACCAGCACTGAGTACATCTGACTTGTAAAGATGTGCTGATGTGACCACACGATATAAAAAAAACGTTAATGCAGATCAGAATGTGCTAAACTGATTCCCATATCTGGGAAAAGAACCTCATGTACTAACGGCTAAATGAGAGCGGCCACAGTTGCGGTCAGGGGAACGAGATAAACAGCAAGGGTGTTACCGCCCTGTGTGTACAGATACGGGATGTGTGGTGCTCTGTGGTTGCAAGAGGAGGTCACGCGGAGACTGTTTCGCGCGCAAGACGAGGTCACGTGGAGACTGTTTTGCGGGCAGAAGGAGGTCACATGGGGTCACACCTCCGGGAACATGAGAAGGCCGAGAATGGAGTCAGATCAACAGCCAATCAGAAGACAATCCCTCCTCAGTGATTGCATGATGTTCTGTACTGTATATAAGACTGGGTCAGGGACAGGAATAGGTCGGATTTCGTGAATTGACACACTTTGCTGTTTGTCAGGGACGGGAAGACCTAGACCCAGGGCTCTGTATACTTTATCCACTTACTGCTAAAATAAACTAAGAGTTTGAGACCGAATATCTTCTCCTATTGCTTCATTGAAAGAACACGCAGGACTCGGCTCACACATAGAGGAAAGTAAGCTGGTAGATTGAGCCCAAGTCCAACAGTAGTGAAAGGGTTAATGGTCTGTGTCTTTTCTCTTGGATGCAGGTTTCAAGACTGGGGGCATATTTCTAAGGTAAGGTGAGAGAGATTTTAAAAAGACATGGGGACAATGTTTTTACACAGAGGGTGGTTTGCATGTTGGGTGAACTTCCTGAGGAACTTGTGGATGTGGGCACAGTTACAACACTTAGAAGATACTTGGATAGGTATATGAGTAGGAAATGTTTGGAAGGATATGGGCCAGGAGCAAGCAGGTGGGACTAGTTTAGTTTGGTGTTATGTTCAGCATGGACTGGTTGGACCGAAGGGTCTGTTTCCATGCTGTATGACTCTGTGGCTCTACGGCTTGACACTCTACTCAGTGAACTGTTCCTATTTTTGCCCATTACTGTTTAATCCCTTTAGTCCTAAGAACTATGTCTAACCCTTTCTTGAAAGCATTCAATACTTTGGCCTCAAATACTTCCTGTAGCAGAGAATTCCACAAGCTCGCAAATCTCTCGGTGAAGACATTTCTCCTTATCTCTGCCTTAAATGTCCTATTCCATCCCTTTTGATTGTGACTCCTGATTCTGGACTTTCCAGCCATGGGTAACATCCTTACTGTGTTTACCATGTCTGGTTGTGTTTGAATTTTATAGGTTTCCATGAGCTATCCATGTCATTCTTCTAAAGCTGATACTTGGCCTGAAAAAAAAAACCCACTGAATTGATGAGGCAATGGGCAAATTTTGCTCCATTTTGCTTTGAAAAGCTGGGCAGTATCAGGAGCAAGGGAGAACGGGAATGTTACAGCACTATGTTCCTGCTGGAGTCTCTCATCCTCGAGATAAAAAAGCTGCCTGTAGTGAACCCATTTCAGGTTGACATCTCACTCAACTCATTTAAATTATTGGGGAAAGTGAAGACTGCAGATGCTGGAGATCAGAGTGAAAAAGTGTGGTGCTGGTAAAGCACAGCTGGTCAGGCAGCATCTGAGGAGCAGGAGAATCAACACTTCAGGCAATAAGCCCCTCGTCACGTTTTGACTCATTTAAATTACAGCTAATAGTGAAAACAGCACAGATCCTCCACTGACCTATTCGATTGCATATGCCATCACCACCCGCCAACACCACCCACCAGCACCACCAACCAACACCACCCACCAACAGCACCCGCCAACACCACCCGCCAACACCACCCGCCAACACCACCTAACAAATCAGTTGTTCAAAATAATCTCTGTTGAATTCTTAACAGTGGGTCTGGTTGAACCTTTCATTTTGCTCAATGTGAGTAGGGCCCAGCTTCAGTGAGATAAACAGATTAGTTCGATTGGCCAGTATAGGCATTTTGTTACAAGTCTGTTTAAATAACTTTTGCATTGATAATTTTTTGAATGGGTTCCTTTGGTTTGAAGTGGTGCTTAATAACTGTCATAGTTAAGATGAAAGCAAAAAAAAGCTATATAATAAGCTAATCAGCAGACATTTTGTATTTACATAGTGCCTTTCCTAACCTCAGGATGACCCAAGATGAAAGCAAAATAAAAGGTAAATAAGAAGTTAATTAGCAGACATTTTGCATTTACATAGTGCATTCTCTGACCTCAGGATGACCCAAGATAAAAGCAGAAAAAAAGCTAGGTAAGAAGCTGATCGGCAGACATTTTACTTTTACATAGTGTCTTTCCTGGCCTCAGGATGACCTAAGTACTTCACAAAATACTTAAGTATTATAACTCAAATACCTCCATGGAGGCTGGTTTCCCATCACTGTTTATTTACACGTGGACTCTGACCAGCCAGCTCAGAGCCAGTCCATAGAGCGAGGAGAATGCCTGAGACTCCTGTTTAAATCTGTCAGCCAGGACTCCCTGATCGTCCCGGGTTAACAACCCCAATCGGGGAACTCATACTCAATGAGATCGAACTGGCCAACCTCATTCCAATCGCTACAGTAACATCGGGAAATATTGCAATGAATCTGTGCTCAACAACCTTCCACAAGCAGCGATGAGATAAATGACCTGATAATTGTTTTTGAGATATTGGCTCAGGGCAAATACCAAGCAGGACCAATACTAGACAATACCAGCCTTCTGCTGTTTGTTGAATAGTATGGTTGGATATTTTAAATCCATGTGAGGGGTTGGCCTTGTTTTAACATCTCACTTGGTAGATGACACTTCTAACTTTACTGCACTGGAGTGCTTACAATATATGTACAAGTCTCTGCAACCTGAAGCTTTAACCTTCTGAGAAAACTTGCTACTTTCAAGTTGATTCTTAAGAGGGAATGAGCCATTTGGTGAAGATCCATTAGCAGGATATCAAAATTGTCATCCTCCACTTCTATATCAGATTTTCAGCAGTTGTAGCTTTTTAATGTCCTTAAGTACAGCACGTTTAAGGATTATACTCAGTTTTGTACAAAAACAGTAATTGCTTGGGAACCTCAGCAGGTCTGGCAGAATATGTAGACAGAGAAACAGAGTTAGTATTTAGAGTCCAGTGACCCTTCTCCAAAACTCAAGGAAGATCACTGGAACTCAAATCATTAACTCTGTTTAACTCTTAACTTTATTTCTTTATTTTTCTAATTTATACTATAGGATAGATATTGTGAAACTTGAAGGGGTTCAGAAATAATTTACAATGATGTTGCCAGGGTTGGAGGTTTTGAGCTATATGGAGAGGCTGAATAAGCTGGGCTGTTTTCCCTGGAGTGTCGGAGGCTGAGGGGTGATCTTATCAAGGTTTATAAAATCATGACGGGCATGGATAGGATAAATTGCCAAGGTCTTTTCCCCAGTGTAGGGGAATCCAGAACTAGAGGGCATATGGGTGAGAGGAGAAAGATTTAAAAGGGACCAAAAGAACAACTTTTTCACGCAGAGGGTGGTGCATGTATGGAATGAGCTGCTAGAGGAAGTTGTGGAGGCTGGTACAATTGTAACATTTAAAAGGCATCTGGATGGGTGTATATGAGTAGGAAGGGTACAGAGGGATATGGGCCAAATATTGGCAAAAGGGACTACATTATTGTAAAATATCTGGTTGGCATGGATGAGTTGGACCAAAAGGTTGGGTTCCATGCAGTACAATTCTATGACTCTATGACCTAAGATTTTGTATCTAGGCTCCTTTGAAACCGTAGTGGTGCCAAATATGGTGACTTTGTACACTTTTCATTGTACCCATGTATCCTTGTACTTGAGTACATGTAATAATAAAACCTAATTCTAGTTCTAATTCTTTTAAGAAGTATCAAAAAATTATTAGGAACAATTTACTTTTATTAAACATTGCAAGTATAATGATTGAAATTAGGTTTCCTACTGAATACAAATTAGTGTACCATACGGCACTTTAAGACATTGAATTCATAAAATGTTACAACTCCTGCAGGACTGGTAATTACTATTATGTTTTCATAATGTGATTAGTGGAAATGAGATATTTTTTTACAACTTTATTCCCTGGGTTGAACCACTGAAATACAAATATTTGGGGTTCTTTTGCTTTTGGTTTTGAAGGTTTAGTTACACATCCATTTGAAAATTCCCATCACATTGCTTTTAAAATTATGACTTTTAAAATTAAGCACTGAAACCTGGTCGTCTCTTTATTTTCAGCACTGGAGATGGCTGTTAAGCACTGTGACATGTAAGACTGCACTTATTAATATAAGAGCAAGGTTTACAATGATTCGAATGTCCCTCTTTAGGTTGTACAGTGTACAGTAGCCTTTCTTTATTTCAAAGGAACATCTGTTCAGTGCAGTGTTGTCGTCAAAACATGCCAAGACCATAATAGTCCAATTGAGATCTAAGCTCTATTTGGCTGGATGGGTTACAAAAGAAAACACATCTGATTGATAATAAATGCTTAATTCTCTTAACAGCTGTCACATCTATAATGCTGCATAATGTAATTTGATCTACTGATAATTATAATTTAATTTCAATTTATTGCAGTTTACAGCATTACAATATAGATTTGTTCCCAGTCGCAAATCAAATTTCATTATCTTGATCTGGGAAGTGGGGTTATCTTGAGCAAGCAGGGGAGAGATAGAATGTACGGCTAAATATGTAAAGGATATTTTAAACATCAGGCTTGAGATGGGAAGCCATTTCCCTTGAGATAAGATGGAAGATAAAGTAAAGCTATTCATTGTGTAAACATAATGACAAATTTAAGAACACAATAAAAACGCTGCACTGAAAAAGTCTTGAATTTTTTAATTCAGATGCATTCAGAGAGCTACAAATAGATCACTAACTGGAATGTAATTAAATACATTTAGCATAATAGACAGTAAGATAATGTGTGCGCCAGTAATGAGTTGACAGTAGATAATATAAAAGCTAATAGAAAGCTAACAGTGAGGTAATGGCCAGAACATTATAAAGTATGTGTTGTCCAGCCATCAGGACTGAAAGTGGGACCCAAACATGCATGGATGGACACCAGGACCCTGAGTACCATGCTCCTGGAAATGGCCAATCAAGAGGCCACTACTGGAGGTCTCTTGCAATTAAGGAGAGCGACCAGGCCAATCAGAGATGGCCACCACTGAGGCTGCTGGAGGAAGAAGAGGGTTTCCCATCTTAAGGCCAGATTAGTGTTTTTTTTTAATTTACTGTGCGAGGGTCAGGCAGGTCATTAGAGGGGTGAAACCTCCGGTGCTGAAAGTGAGCTGGGGCTGCCATCAGTGGTACTGGGAGACCTTTTTGTGGGCAATGCCAGAGTGGTAAAGGAAGGGTGCCTGGGAACAGGCTGGGGTGGTCTTATCATTGACTTGGCAGTCCCATGAATGGCAAAAGGCCTGCAGAGTTACCAACTGGTAGATAATTGGCCAATGGGTCAGTTTCATTGATTTCCCCGCCAATGGGTCAGCAGGGTAGTGATATCACTGACATCACCACCTCCAAAATTATTCCTTCCCAAAGCCTTCTGCAATCTCTATTCAAAGCCTTGCACCTTCATAGGGGTTGATAAAAAAGAAATCAACCACTAAGCGTATTCATAGAGAGCAGACAGTGAGATAATATGTAACAATTTGGAGATAGATGTTGCCATGTGAAAATGTGTACATGTATGTAAATAATGTGTAATAGAGAGCACATTATGAACATGTGACATACAATGCTCTAATTCAATCAGGTGACTCTACCTACCTCACATTCAGTAGTACAAGACATTCAGGGCTGCAATGCTAATGGCTAATGTGCATCATAAAATGGTGTGAGGTCACGTGCAACTGAGACCTGAAGGAAGCAGAAAATGGAGCCCTGCTGAACTGCATCACTGTAAATAGTGTGAACAGTTCATTAATGTTTATTAGTTTGTACAGGTATTGTTTCCAGTCTTCATCTGTCAAAAGCACCCAGATTCTGGTCATGACATTTATATATGACAACATCCGTCTTGATTAGATTAGATTCCTTACAATTGATTATGATTAGATTAGATTCCCTACCGTGTGGAAACAGGCCCTTCGGCCCAACAAGTCCACACCGACCCTCCAAAGAGTCACCCACCGAGACCCATTTCCCTCGGACGAATGCACCTAACACTATGGGCAATTTAGCATGGCCAATTCTTCTAATCTTTGGACTGTGGAAGGAAACCAAAGCACCCGGAGGAAACCCACGCAGACACAGGGAGAATGTGCAAACACCACACAAACAGTCGCCTGAACCTGGGCCCCTGGTGCTGTGAGGCAGCAGTGCTAACCACTGAGCCACCGTGCCATCTTCAAATCAAACATCAAACAACTTCACCAATGCTGATAAAGGCAGGAAAGTGAAAAGTCAGTGAGCTTTAAAAAAGAAATGCCAGCACCAATAATCTGAGCAGGTATATATTATCAGAGTGCAATGGGAACAAAGTCATAGCACAACAGAAAAGTCCTTATTCCTTCCTGAACCCCTGGACCATATGGAGGGCTAGGCTCCATTGAGGAGTTGAGCAGTTGGTATTTCAACTTCAGTCGGTACCAAATCACCAGAGTTCTGAGGAAGGGTCACTGGACCCAAAACATTAACTTGGATTTCTCTCCACAGATGCTGCCAGACCTGCTGAGCTTTTCCAGCAATTTCTGTTTTTGTTTCTGATTTCCAACATCCAAAGTTATTTCAGTTTTTATTTGGTACCAGCTCACCTCTGCTCTTGCTCAGAAGCCCAACAACATTCAGGCTAGTCATCCAGCATTCCCTATACCTACCAGCCTTTCCTTTCTCCCGACCAGGAATATACTGTATCTGGACTCTCGTTATCTAATTTCTGAAAGCTTCCCATTTTCCAGCCATCCCTTTATCTGCGAACATCTGCCCATAATCAGCTTTTGAAAGTTCTTGCCTAATACTGTCAAGATTGGCCTTTCTCCAATTTAGAACCTCAACTTTTAGTTCTGGTCTATCCTTTTCCATCACTGTTTTAAAACTAATAAAATTATTGTCGCTGGCCCCAAAGTGCTCCCCAACTGACACCTCAGTCACCTGCCTTGCCTTATTTCCCAAGAGTAGGTCAAGTTTTGCACCTTCTCTAATAGGTACATCTACATACTAAATCAGAAAATGTTTTTGTACACACTTAACAAATTCTTCTCCATCTAACCCCTTAACATTATGGCAGTCCCAGTCTATGTTTGGAAAGTTAAAATCCCCTACCATAAACACACTATTATTTTTACAGATAGCTGAGATCTCCTTACAGATTTGTTTCTCAATTTCCTGCTGACTATTGGGGGATCTATAATACATTCCCAATAAAGTGATCACCCCTTTCTTATTTCTCAGTTCCACCGACTGAAGGGCCTGTTTCCACACTGTAGGGAATATAACCTAAGGACAGCCGTAATATTATCCCTTAGCAAAAACGCCACTCCTCCTCCTCTCTTGACCCCCTTTCTATCCTACAATAGCATTTTTATTCTAGAACACTGAGCTGCCAGTCCTGTCCATCCCTGAGCCACGTTTCTGTAATTGTCATGATTTCTCAAACCATGTTTCTAACCATGTCCTTTGTTCATCTGCCTTCCCTGTTAGGCCTTTTGCATTGAAAAAAATGCAGTTTAATTTTTAAGTCCTACCTTGTTCTCTGCTTTGTTCCTGCCTGCCCTGACTGTTTGATTTGCTCCTTTTCCCAACTGTACCAGTCTCAGATTGATATATTTCCTCATTATCTCCCTGGGTCCCAAGCCCTCACATTACTTGTTTAAATCTACCTGAGCTGCTCTAGCAAATCTCCTTGCCAGTATATTAGCCCCCTCCCAATTCAGGTGCAATTCGTCCTTCTTGTACAGGTCACTACTACCCCAGAAGAGATGGGCTGAGGTGTGGCAAGTGGAGTTTAATTTAGATAAATGTGAGGTGCTGCATTTTGGAAAGGCAACTTCAGAGCAGGACTTAGGCACTTAATGGTAAGGTGTTATGGAGTGTGGCTGAACAAAGACACCTTGGAGTGTAAGTTCATAGTTCCTTGGATAGTGAAGAAGGCGTTTAGTATGCTTTCCTTTATTGGACAGAGCATTGTGTAAAGGAGTTGGGAGGTCATATTGAGGCTGTACAGGACATTGGTTAGGCCACTTTTGGAATATTTTGTGCAATTCTGGTCTCCTTCCTATCAGAAGAATGTTGTGAAACTTGGAAGCGTTCAAAAAAGATTGACAAAGATGTTGCCAGGGTTGGAGGATTTGAGCTATAGGGAGAGGCTGAATAGGCTGGGGCTGTTTTCCCTGGAATATTGGAGGCTGAGGGGTGACGCTTTAGAGGTTTATAAAATCATGAGGGGCATGGAAAGGATAAATAGACAAGGTCTTTTTCCTGGGGTGAGGGAGTCCAGAACGAGAGGGCATAGGTTTAGGGTGAGAAGGGAAAAATGTAAAAGGGACCTAAGAGACAACATTTTCAGGAGAGGGTAGTTGGTGTATGGAATGAGCTGCCAGAGGAAGTGGTGGAGGCTGGTACAATTGCAACATTTAAAAGGCATCTGGTTGGGTATATGAATAGGTAGGGTACAGAGGGATATGTGCCAAGTGTTGGCAAATGAGACGAAATTAGGTTAGGATATCTGGTTGGCATGGACGAGTTGGACTGAAGGGTCTGCTTCTGTGCTGTATGTCTCTGTGAATGATTGACTCTGCCTTTTACAACCCGTCTTGAAAAAAACTAAGGCATGCCCTTGTTAAAGGAGCAGCATCATCACAAAAGATGTGTCTGGTGGTGATGTTTCATTGGAAGGGGTCGGGGTGGGGGGGGGGGGGGGGGGGGGGAATAGGGAATCACTGAATCTTGCTTTGCTCCTTGACAGCTGCACAAGTAATGCCAATGATAGCTCTGATATCTTTGTTGAAGAGGATCAGCATGTCGTTGAAGGCCTCAGCACTATATAAATGCTCGAATAGAATCCCTGCATGGTGCAAGCAAGCCATTCAGCCCACCAAGTCCATACCAACCCTCTGAACAGCATCCCACCCTATTCCTGTAACCCTGCATTTCCCATGGCCAATCCACCTAACCCATGCAGACAACGGGAGAATGTGCAAACTCCGCACAGTCACCCAAGGCTGGAATTCAACCTGGGTCCTTGATGCTGTGCTTACCACTGAGCCATTGCACTACTCACGTTTAAGGGAATAACGGTTCAGAAATAAAGAAACAGGCTGGAGTATAATTGGTTGTCAAATGATGTGGAAGGGAGCCACATATCTATATGTAAACAAGAGCAGGAGTCTTTGCAGGAGTCTTTGAGTTACACAATGGAAAAAGCTGCAGGACAAACAACTGAAAACAAATGGCGGGGATTAAAAGAAGGAATAAATAAATTATAATGACAATAGTCTGCAGCATGTAGAATTATGATGTACTACTTCTGTACATGTTTGAGAACACTCACTGAAGGTAGCAATCGAGACGAGTTAGCATTAGTTTGGATACAATAGAATAGTGTAGGTTAGACAGGCTTCAAACTGGTTTCACAGGTTGGCCTGTACTGCGCTGTACTGTTCTGTGTTCTATGTTGTATGTTCTAGCAGAAAGTGGACACTACTGCAAATAACTGACTAAGTCTTAAATACACATGTTTCAGTGAACATTTGCTGCTCTCTGGTGCATGAGTCCAGATTCATTGTTAAAAGAGGTCATTATTTATAACATTGTCAGGGTAACCCTGCCCACCTGTGGTTGCAGGGCTTAAGGGAAGTAAGAAAAGTTAAAGGAAAGGAAAGGAAAGTGAGAACGCCATTTCATTTTGTGACGAAGGGTGTACAGATTATATGAATATCATTTTTGGAATTTGGATTTCAAAATGGAAGCAGATGGTTGTTACTTCTATGAAGAATATTTATTCCAAAACAAAATGATCAGAAAGTCCTTCCAGGACAGTGATTAAATCCAATATTTTTTCATACAGCAGGTGACTGCAGATCCATGTGGTGCTAATGGAAAAATGTTTATCATGTTGGGTTTATGACAAGTAAGACCAACAAATAAGGCCATTAGCTTTGTTTTAAGTTCAGAAGAATTTAGGTCGAGCAAGGTACATTTTAAAATTCAATACAAAGTTTAGTTTAGAAGCAGGTATGGTTTCTCTCCTAAAAAAAGGTAAGGGCAGTTCAGGAACAAGTTACCCCAACCGAACGGTTACATTTATGAAACTTCCAAGCCAGAAAAGTTTGTTTTGAAAATTGAGAAAGTTTAGACCCTCTGATTTATATAAAAATTCACCTTGACACATTTGAAACAGACTCATCAAATTGAATCCACTGTTCAAGATGGCAGCGGATCAGGACACTCCAACCTGAGCTCCTCTACTCCTTCTGTTTATTTCTCATTTCTTTCTCTTTTCATCCTCTTTTTTTCTCTTTTCTCCCCCTTTTTGGTGTTTTCTCCTTTTGGTGTTCACCTCATCCCATACCAGGTCCCGGCCCAATCTCTGGGCAGCTGATGGTGGGTTTCGACCTGGTCTCTCGATGGGTTTCATCATAGAGTCATGAAGTCGTAGAGTCTTGCAGCATGGGAGACAGGCCCTTTGGCCCAAACTAGTCCATGCTGACCAAAATGTCCATCTACACTAACTCTATATCCATTGCATTCCTGCCTCGTGACTTGTAAATGGTGGACAGTCTTTGAGGAGTCAGGAGGTGTGTTACTCACTGCTGTATTCCTAGCTTTTGACCTGCTCTTGTAGCTATTGTGTTCATGTGGTGAGTACAGTTGAGTTTCTGGTCAACGATAACCCCCAGGATGTTGATAGTGGGGGATTCAGCAATGGTAACACGTTGAATGTCAAGGGATGATGGTTAAATTGTCTTTTTTTGGAGATGCTTGCATTTGTATATTGCAACTGTTACTTGCCACTTGTCAGCCCAAGCCTGGATATTGTTCAGACCATGTTGCATTTGGACATGGACTGCTTCAGTATCTGAAGAGTCGCGAATGGTGCTGAACATTATGCAATCATTGGTGAACATCCCCACTTCTGACCTTAAGATAGAGGGAAGGTCATTGATGAAGATGGTTGGGCCTGGAACACTACTCTGAGGAACTCTTGCAGAGATGTCCGGGAGCTGAGAATACTGAACTCCAACAACCAAGACTAATTTCCCATGTGTCAGTTGTGACTCCAACCACCCTAGAATTTTCCCCTGATATCCAATCATTCCAGTTTTTCTAGGGCTCCTTGATGCCACACTTGGTCAAATGCAGCCTTGATGTCAAGGGCTGTCAGTCTCCCCTCCCCTCTGGAATTCAGCTGTATTGCCCGTGTTTGAACCAAGGTCAGGAGCTGAGTGGTCCTGGCGGAACCTAAACTGGGTGTCACTGAGCAGGTTATTGCTGAGCAGTTGCTGCTTGACAGCACTGTTGATGACAGCTTCATCACTTTACTAATGATTGAGAGTAGACTGATGGAGCGGTAATTGGCCAGGTTTGTATTTGTCCTGCTTTTTATGTACAAGTCATACTTGGGCAATTTTCCACATTGTTGGGTAGATGCCAGTGTTGTAACTGGGACTGGAACACATTGGTTAGGGGAGCAGCACGTTCTAAAGCACAAGTCTTCAGTACTAATGGTGGAAAGTATCCAGAGTCTCCAACTGTTTCTTGATATCATGTGGAGTGAATTGAATTGGCTGAAGATTGGTATCTATAATGCTGGAGACCACTGGAGGAGGCCAAGATGGATAATTCATTTGCTGTGAAAGCTTCAGCCTTATCTTTTGCACTGATGTGCTGGGCTTTTCCGTCAGTGAGGATGAAGATATTGATGGAGCCTCCTCCTTCAGTGAGTTGTTTAATTGTCCACCACCATTTATGACTGGACGTGGCAGGACTGCAGAGCTTAGACCTGATCCGTTGATCATGGGATTGCTTAGTTCTGTCTATCACTTCTTGCTTTTTCTGTTTGGCATGCACGTAGTCCTGTTTGGTGGCTTCACCAGGTTGACACCTCAACTTCAGGTATGCCTGGTGCTGCTCCTGGCATGCCCTCCTGCACTCTCCATTGAACCAGGGTTAATCCCCTGGCTTGATGGTAATGGTTGAGTGGGGATATGCTGGGCCATGAGGTTACAGATTGTGCTGGAATGCAGTTCTGCTGCTATTGATGACCCACAGCGTCTCATGGATGCCCAGTCTTGAGTTGCTAGATCTGTTTGAAGTCTGTCCCATTTAGCACAGTGATAGTGCCCCACACCGTGATGGAGGTTTTCTCAATGTGAAGGTGGGACTTTGTGTCCCTAAGGACTGTGCAGTGGTCACTCTTACCGATACTGTCATGGACAGATACATCTGCAGCTGGCAGATTGATAAGAGTGAGATCAAGTTTGTTTTTCCCGCTTGTTGGTTCCCTCACCACTTGCCGCAGACCCAGTCTAGCAGTTATGTCCTTCAGGACCTGGCCAGCTCAATCAGTAATGCTGCTACTGAGCCACTCCTGGTGATGGACATTGAAATCCCCCACCCAGGGTACATGTTGTGCCCTTGCCCTCTTCAATGCTTCCCTAAGTGTTTCTCAACATGGAGGATTCATCAGCTGAAGGAGGATGGCACGTGGTAATCAGCAGGAGGTTTCCTTGCTGGTGTTTAGTCTGAAGCCATGAGACTTCATGGGGTCCAGAGTCAACGTTAAGCACTCCCAGGGCCACTCTGTCTTGACTGTATCCCACTGTCCTGCCCCCTCTGCTGGGTCTGCCTTGCCGGTAAGACAGCTCATATCCAGATGATGGCGGTGTCTGTGACATTGTCTGTAAGGTATGATTCTGTGAGTATGACTATGTCAGGCTGTTGCTTGAAGAGTCTGTGAGACTGCTCTTGCAATTTTGGCTCTAGCCCCCAGAGGTTAGTAAGGAGGACTTCGCTGGGTCAACATGGCTGATTTTGCCGTTGTTTCCTTTGCAATGCCTGGGTTGATGCCAGATGGTCTATCCATTTCTTTGAGATTTTGTAGTGCTTGGTACTACTGAATGTTTTGAGGAGCAAGTGAGGTCTGCAGATGCTGGAGATCAGAGCTGAAAATGTGTTGCTGGAAAAGCGCAGCAGGTCAGGCAGCATCCAGGGAACAGGAGAATCAACGTTTCGGGCATAAGTCCATCTTCAGGAATGAAGAAGGGCTTATGCCCGAAACGTCGATTCTCCTGTTCCTTGGATGCTGCCTGACCTGCTGCGCTTTTCCAGCAACACATTTTCAGCTTTGGTACTACTGAATGGCTTGCTAGGCCATTTTCGAGGACAACTGAGAGTCACCACATTGTTGTAGGTCTAAAGTCACATGTTGGCCAGACCAGGTGAAGATGGCAATTTCCTTTCCTCAAGCACATTAGTGAACCAGATGGGTTTTCATGACAATCGATAATGGATTCATGGTCATCAGTAGATTCTTAATTCCAGATTTTCTGTAGATATATTTCACTGGCTGAATACCATACTCAGTAGCAAAGTAACATTTGAAAATAGCAAATTGTCTTTCCCGTTATGTAGTTTTGAAAGTTCAGGTCCTGAAAGTTTGACTTTTCAATCAATCCTTCTTTAATCAGTCTTCACAGCTTTTATCTTCAAGTCACTGCCAGTGTCCTAGCTCAGGTACCAGCTGTGGTGAGAAGCTGGTATCTAATGGGAAAGTAATACCTTGTTTATTCCAAATAAGTACATTGCATTGGTCCTTGGCAGCCAGAGGGATGCACATCAAATAGTAAAACCTAAGGTGCAGCAAACCATTTTGCCAAAGAGAGCCAGGAGCATAGATGGAAATTGACACTTCTCGTGAAACAGTCTTTGGTGGTGAGGGGAAGAGATGTCGGGAGGATAGGGATGTGGAGTGGGATGGGAATTTGAATGATTAAGGGGGAGAATGGAAGACTTGGGAGGAGGAGTATTTTAAGGGGTTAATAATGATCATGCTAATTCTGAGACAGCACAATCCACTCTGTGCAGCTGGCTTAGAATGGAAACATTCATTTGTATGGGAGGTTGGGGAAAGCAGTGTACCTTTGCTTTTCCGAACCTGTTTGATATGCATCATTCAGCTGTCAGGGGCCAGCAGACATACTTGGTTTAAAAAAAGGATAACCATTCCTGAAGAAGGGCTCATGCCCGAGACGTCGATTCTCCTGCTCCTTGGATGCTGCCTGACCTGCTGCGCTTTTCCAGCAACACATTTTCAGCTCTGATCTCCAGCATCTGCAGTCCTCACTTTCTCCTTAAAAAAAGGATAAACAAGAGCACTATCATAGAAGTATGGTAAGCTCATTAACCAGCAAATTCTTAATATAAGAGATTGTATAAATGTTTTGCTTCAAGATGTTTGACCTAAAGAAGATCTATAAATGGAAACTATTGAAAATTTAATATATATGCATAATCTGGTTCCCTGTTTACTTAAGGAGTGTGTTACTTTAAGGTTTAGGTCATATCAGCGTTTAAGAGATAAGTGAAATTGTGATTAAGAATAGTTATTCATTTCACAGCACTGATTATAATAAGGAATTAGGTTTAATTAATTAACACACAAGCAGTTGTGAGACAGATATTGTGCTGCAACTGCTGAATGTGGATGTGCCTGGACCTGGACATGATACATGAAAATACATTTATAGCACATGTCTAAAATCTCTACAATCTCTGACACCTCTAGAATTTAGAAGGTTGCAGGGTGATTTGATAGACGACCTCCAGATATTAACAGGAAGAGACATGGTAGATAACAATAAAGTATTTCCTCGGGTTGGAGGTTCTAGAATTGAGTGGGAATATTCTGAGAATTAAGACTAGACCATCAGGAGAGATGTTAGGAATCATTTCTACCCATAAAGATTGGTAGGGGTTTGGAACTCTCTTCCGCAAGTGGCAGTCATTGTTAGTTTTAAATCTGAGAAACTTTTATTTTGTTAAGCAACATTATCAAGGGATATGGGCTAAAGAGGTGGCGTTGTCAGATGCCAGAGAGTAGAACAGAATTCACTGCCACAGAAGGCTGTGGAGGCCTGGTCATTGAGTATATTTAAGACGGAGATAGATAGGCTCTTAACTGTAAAGGAGCTCAAGGATTACAGCGAGAAAGCGGGCGAATAGGGTTGAGAAACTTATCAGAGTTGAGAGTGTGGCGCTGGAAAAGCACAGCAGGTCAGGCAGCATCCGAGGAGCTGAAGAATCAACATATCGGGCATAAGTCCTTCACTGAGAAACTTATCAGCCATGATTGAATGCCAGGGCAGACTCAATTGGCTGAATGGCTTAACGGTGGCTCAGTGGTTAGCACTGCAGCCTCAAAGCACCTGGAACCCAGGTTCAATTTCAGCCTCGGGTGACTCTCTATGTGGAGTTTATGCATTTTCCCCCTAGATTTCCAACGGGTGCTCCAGTTTCCCAATTTTCTCACACAATCCAAAAGTGTGCAAGTTAGGTGGATTGGCCATGGGGAGTTTAGGATGACAGGGACAGAGCAGGGAGATGGGTTTGGATGGGATGCTGTTTGGAGGATCAGTATGGACTTGAGGAGATGAATAGCCTGTTTCTGCACTGCAGAGATTCTATAAATCTCTGCAGATCCTTAAGAAGGAAAATTGTAAACGAAATGAGTGCTGATTCTCCAGAGTTTGAAAAAAGGGAGTTAGTATCAGATAATAAGGAAAAGACAGATGAAATGAGCAAGTGCTATGCATCTGTCTTCATCACAAAGGATACAAAATATATCCCAGAATATCCAAAGGTCAGGAGGTGAAAGGGAAAGAGTAACTTAGCTTTTTTAAAAAATTCACTCATGTGATGTGGATGTTGCTGGCAGGGCCAGTATTTATTGCCTGCCCCTAGTTGTCCTTGAGAAAGTGGGGGTGAGTTGCCTTCTTGAATCGGTACAGTCATGTTTTGTAGGTTGACTCACAATGCTGTTAGGAAGGGAACTCCATAACTTTGACCTGTCAACAGTGAAGGAATGGCAATATACTTCCAAGTCAGGATGGTAAGTTGCTTGAAGGGGAACTTGCAGGAGGGGGTGTTCCCGTGTGCCTGCTGTCATCGTCATAGTCATAGAGTCATAGAGATGTACAGCATGGAAACAGACCCCTCGGTCCAACCCATCCATGCTGACTAGATATCCCAACCCAATCTAGTCCCAATCTAGTCCCAATCCCAACCCAATCTAGATGATGTGTGTGGAGGTGCAGGTGAATTTGTGGCGGATACTTCCATATCCGCCACAAATTCACCTGCACCTCCACACACATCATTTATTGCATCTGCTGCACCCGATGTGGCCTCCTCTATATTGGGGAGACAGGCCGCCTACTTGCGGAACATTTCAGAGAACACCTCTGGTTTACCAGGACCAACCAACCCAACCACCCCGTAGCCCAACACTTTAACTCCCCCTCCCACTCCACCAAGGACATGCAGGTCCTTGGACTCCTCCATCGCCAAACCATAGCAACACGACGGTTGGAGGAAGAGCGCCTCATCTTCTGCCTGGGAACCCTCCAACCACAAAGGATGAACTCAGATTTC
>NC_057722.1:68652373-68653957 GCF_004010195.1 Chiloscyllium plagiosum | reverse complement strand
CTTTTCCAGCAACACATTTTCAGCTAAAATGCATTCTCCCCATAATATTGTAATTTCAAAATGAACGTGTCCATTTTGTACAAAATGCCTTTTGCTCTGTCTTTTGTCTCTTGATACAAAGTTATAACATTAAATTGAAATGTTATTTTGCATTTTGTACGTTAAGAAGGATTTATCATTTGTAAAGTTTCAGTTGTAAGCTTGAGGCTGTGCTGCCCACAAGTCTGAAGGTCAGTTTTGTTTACCTGCATTTTAATAAAGTTTTACAGCCTTGACTTGAACAGTTAGGGAGGTTAACAGTTCAGTGCATTGAAAGAAAAAAATATATATTGCTGACTATGACAGAAGTCCAGGGACTCAGAAAACAGAACAATCCAGAAAGTGTGTCCGTCTATGTCAATGAGTAATAGGAAGAGGAGGGAAGGCTGTTGGACACAGAGCTTAGGGAACTCCTATGTATGCTTTGAGGTTAAAACTATAGACAGTTTAGTTTTCAATTTGTTTTAGGTGTCCCATGGAGAAATATTAGCATAGGAAAATAGCATCTGATGACTGCACAGAAAGTCAGCAAAACCAATTACTGCTGTAAGATCCTGAAGCAAAGAGTTTTAACATGCAGATTGTGAGAACTCTTCACTGAAATTTGGGTAGTTTTAAGGTTATTGCTGGGATAAAAGAAATAATGTGAATTTGAATTCATTTCTGATATAGAGTCCATAGAGTTATGCAGCACAGAAACAGACCTGGCAGTCTAACTCGTCCATACTGACCAAAGTTTCCCAAACTAAATTAGTCCCACCTGTCTGCATTTGCCCCATATCACTCCAAACCTTTCCCATTCATGAACTTATCCAAATGTCTTTTAAATGTTGTAACTGTATCTGCATCCACCACTTCCTCTGCCAGTTCCTTGCATACTTGGATCACTCTCTGTGTGAATAAGTTGCTCCTCATTTCCTTTTAAAACTTTCTCATCTCATCTTAAAAACAGTAACCCACCCTAGTTTTGAACTCCCCTAAACTAGGGAAAAGACCCTTGCTATTCACCTTATCTGTGCCGCTCATAAATTTATAAATCTCTATAAGAGCACCCCCTCCACCTTCCACGCTCCACTAACAAAAGTCCCAGCCTATCCAGCCTATTTTTATACCTCAAACCCTCCATTTCTGAACCTTGTTCAATTTAGTAATACCTTTCCTATAGCATGGCGACCAGAACTGCAAGTACCCAGAAGAGGCCTCATGAACGTCCTGTAAAACTTCAACATGACACTTCAACTCCTATACTCAGAGGTCTGAGCAATGAAAGCAAGCATGCTAAATGCCTTCTTAACCACCTTGTCTATCTGTGATGTATATTTCAAAGCATTACAGGGGAACGTTGATTATCTGAACGTGATGGGCACTGTTTCGTTTGGATAATCAATTATTCAGTTAATCGATTAAATGCCTTTCCACTAGGGCCGGGAGTTTTTAAAATCTGCTCCCCATTCAGGAGGTAAGGCAGCTGCACAGGGCGCAAGGCCCTGCCCCTGACCCCCGCTCCCAACACCGCCCCCCACCCCCAACATCGCACCCCCCGCC
>NC_057722.1:68647212-68649835 GCF_004010195.1 Chiloscyllium plagiosum | reverse complement strand
TGGACAGGGTTGTTAAGAAAGCATATGGTGTTTTGGCTTTCATTAACAGGGGGATTGAGTTTAAGAGTCGTGAGATCTTGTTGCAGCTCGATAAAACTTTGGTTAGACTGCACTTGGAATACTGCATCCAGTTCTGGTCGCCCTATTATAGGAAAGATGTGAATGCTTTGGAGAGGGTTCAGAGGAGGTTTACCAGGATGCTGCCTGGACTGGAGGGCTTATCTTATGAAGAGGGGTTGACTGAGCTCAAACTTTTTCATTGGAGAAAAGGAGGAGGAGAGGGGACCAAATTGAGGTATACAAGATAATGAGAGGTATAAATAGAGTTGATAGCCAGAGACTATTTCCCAGGGGCAGAAATGACTAACACGAGGGGTCATAGTTTTAAGCTGGTTGGAGGAAACTACAGAGGGGATGTCAGAGGCGGGTTCTTTACACAGAGTGTTGTGAGAGCATGGAATGCATTGCCAGCAGCAGTTGTGGAAGCAAGGTTATTGGGGACATTTAAGAGACTACTGGACATGCATATGGTCACAGACATTTGAGGGTGCATACATGAGGATCAATGGTCGGCACAACATCGTGGTCTGAAGGTCCTGTTCTGTGCTGTACTGTTCTATGTTCTATGTTATCTTAGATAACCTTCTTCACTGTCCACTATCCCACCAATTTTGGTGTCATCTGCAAACTTGTTTACCATGCTTCTTAAATTCTCATCCATATCATTTGTATAAACAGCACCGATCCTGCAGAACACCACTGGTCACAGATGTCCAGTTTGAAAACAACCCTCCACCACCACCATCTGTATAATGAAAAATCTTCTAATCTTTTATTTTGTCAACTGGAAAAGTTTAGTTCATGGTTTTCTTCATTATTACACAAATTTTACTTAGTGCCAGAGTATACCAGCAGCCTCAGCAGCTCCATGGTTTAAAAAGAACAAAGTTAGGATCTAACAAGATAGTTTCCCGCTTTCATTCAGGGATTTGAGTTTTTCACTAATAACATTCTTTGGGAATAAAACAATGTGGAGGATTACTGAAATAACTGCACAGAGGCTGTTATCCCATCACCAAGTCACCCTGTATTTAGATGTGTACAGTACATTGGCTCTGACCAGCCAGCTCTGACCAAACCTTTAGAATCTCCTGTTTATTTATTTTTTTCTTAACCCCCACACTACCGCCTAACTGCGGTAGTGCTTATTTTCCCCAGCACCCATGTTGTGTGTGTGCAGATGTTAGACACAGTGAAAGACACAAGGTGTACAAATCTTTATTCGGTTTCCACCACCAGGAAGAAAGGAAACACCCGGGTGGTCAGTGACAAGCAGTGCCCTTCACATCAAAGGGTAATGCTGTGTGATCAAACAGTAAAGGGGAGGGCAGGGATTAAATTAAAATAGAGTTGGAGGGTAATCTCCTGTTTATATCTGTCAGCCAGGGCTCCATGATTGGCCCAGATTAACAACCCCAATCAAGGATCTCATAGTCAATGAGATCCACATGGCCCTGGGTCCAATCACTACCCTCACTGGATTAACATCATTTATGGCAATTTGAGAGGAATCTGTTCATGCTAAAAAAATGAAAATATGCAGCTACTGGGCAGAGCGATAGGAGGTTTAAAACAAGGACTTCAGATGCTGGAAACCAGAGTCTAGATTAGAGTGGTGCTGGTAAAGCACAGCAGGTCAGGCAGCATCCGAGGAGCAGGAAAATTGACGTTTCGGGCAAAAACCCTTAATCAGGAATAGGTACAGTGTATGTGTGGACATTTGAAATGTCTTTGATTGTTGCTAATATTTTCCTCAGTGTAGAAGATGAAAAAGTGAATTCCAAACACTAAACATATTTAACAAAGAAACAGATAGATTTCTAGAGGCTACAGGTGTCAAGGGATATGGGGAGTGTGTGGGAGTATGGCATTGAAATAAAACATGAACTGTGTTGAGTAGTAGAGTAGGTTCAATGAATTTCATAGCCTGCTCCCCCTCTTATTTTCAATGTTTCTATGTTTGATTGAGAATAAAATGAAAGTTAGTGAACCACTGAAAATAGATATAAAACCAGGAATTTGTAAGGAGGATGTGGTTAATGTAGAATTAAGAGGGGAGATACCTGAAATTGAATCTCACAGCTCAACTGAGAAAAGATATACTTCAAAACAATGAATCATAGGAAAGAAAAACAGGAATTAAAAGCTTTGAAATGAAAAGAAAGAAGGAAAAGAAAGCAAGAGTAAGAGATACAGAATCTTAAAAACATGAATTGACAAAAGGGAAGGGAAAATAAAGTAGTGATGGAAATAAAAATTGATATGCAAGGATGTAACAGTGAGTGGAGAGTGAGCGAGAAATCCGAACAGTATGACTTAGGTAAAAAAAGAAAAAGTGTGCTGATTGTCAAGCTCTGTTAACCTTGGAATCAGCATAAAAGTTAATGATTGAATTTAAGGAGAGGTTTCTCAGCTTACTGGCTAATGAGATCAAGTTAACAGAAGACATTGACCAGGTTTTTTAAAAATCATTATAGCCTACACTTTATTACATATTAATATAAATTCTCGACAGAAATAAATAAAAACAATGAACTATCAGCGTACAACCCAGATAGTTAAC
>NC_057722.1:68588600-68646712 GCF_004010195.1 Chiloscyllium plagiosum | reverse complement strand
TCACATTGACACAGAGCGGGGCTAGACCATCCTCCAGTCAGCTTCACAGTGACACAGTGTAGGGATGGACAATGCTGCAGTCAGCATCACAGTGACACAGTGCAGTGATAGACCCTCCTGCAGTAAGAATCACAGTGACACAGTGTAGTGATAGACCAACATGCATGAAGTATCACAGTGACACAGTGTAGGGATACACCATCCTGCAGTAAGAATCACAGTGACACAGGGTAGGGATAGACAATCCTGCAGTCAGCATCACAGTTACACAGTGTAGGGATAGACCATCTTGCAGCCAGTATCACAGTGACACAGGGTAGGGATAGACAATCCTGCAGTCAGTGTTACAGTGACACAGTGTCGGGATAGACTATCCTGCAGTAAGTATCACATTGAAACAGTGTTAGGAAAGACAATCCTGCAGTAAAAGTATCACAGTGACACACTGCAGTGATAGATCATCGTGCAGTAAGAATCAGAGTGACACATTGTGGGATAGACCATCCTGCAGTGACACAGTGTAGGGGTAGACCACCCTGCAGTCAGTATCACAGTGCACAGTTAGACCATCCTGCAGCCAGTATCACATTGAGACGTAGCGGGCTAGACCATCCTGCAGTCAGCATCACAGTGACACAGTGTAGGGGTAGACCATTCTGCAGTCAGTATCACAGTGACACAGTGCAGTGATAGACCATCCTGCAGTAAGTATCACAGTGAGTCAGTGTAGGGATAGACTATACTGCAGCCAGTATCACAGTGACACAGTGAAGTGATAGACGATCCTGCTGGAAGTATCACAGTGTCACAGTGTAGGGATAGACTATCCTGCAGTACGTATCACAGTGAAACAGTGTTAGGATATACAATCTTGCAGTAAGTATCACAGTGACCCAGGGTAGGGATAGACCATACTGCAACCAGTATCACAGTGACAAAGTGTGTGGATAGACCATCCTGCAGTCAGTATCACAGTGACAGTGTGTGGATAGACCACCCTGCAGTCAGCATCACAGTGACACAGTGCGGGGATAGAAAATCCTGCAGTCAGCATCACAATGACACAGTGTAGTGATAGAGCATCCTGCAGTCAGTATCACAGTGTCACAGTGGAGGGGTAGACAATCCTGTAGTAAGTATCACAGTGAGACAGTGTAGGGCTAGACCACCCTGCAGTAAGTATCACAGTGACAGTGTGTAGGGATAGACTATCCTGCAGTCAGTATTGCAGTGAAACAGTGTTGGGGTAGACCACCCTGCAGTCAGTATCACAGTGACACAGTGTAGGGATAGACCATCCTGCAGGCAGTATCACAGTGACACAGTGCACAGTGAGACCACCCTGCAGTCAGCATCACAGTGACATAGTGTAATGACAGACCATCCTGCAGGCAGCATCACTGTGACACATTGTGGGGATAGACCATACCGCAGTCAGCATCACAGTGACACAGTGCGGGCATAGACCATCCTGCAGTCAGCATCACAGTGAGACAGTGTAGGGATAGACCATCGTGCAGTCAGTATCACAGTGTCACAATGCAGTAATAGACCAGCGTGCAGTCAGTATCACAGTGACACAGTGTGGGGTCAGGCCAGCCTGCAGTCAGTATCACAGTGACACAGTGTAGTGATAGACCATCCTGCAGTCAGCATCACAGTGACACAGTGCGGGGATAGACCATCCTGCAGTCAGCATCACAGTGACACAATGCGGGGATAGACCATCCTGCAGTCAGTATCACAGTGCGACAGTGTAGGGATAGACCATCGTGCAGTCAGTATCACAGTGAGACAGTGTAGTGATAGACCATCCTGCAGTCAGCATCACAGTGACAGAGTGTGGGGATAGACCATCCTGCAGTCAGCATCACAGTGACACAATGCGGGGATAGACCATCCTGCAGCCAGTATCACAGTGACACAGTGTCAGGATAGACCATTCTGCAGTCAGTATCACAGTGATACAGTAATGGGATAGTTCATCCTGCCGTCAGCATCACAGTGACAAAGTCCGGGGATAGACTAACCTGCAGTCAGTATCACAGTGACACAGTGTAGGGATAGACCATTCTGCAGTCAGCATCACAGTGATACAGTGTGGGGATAGACCATCCTGTAGACACTATTATAGTGACACTGTTAAAAATCACACAATATCAGGTTATAGTCCAACAGGTTTAATTGGAAGCACTAGCTTTCGGAGGCGACGCTCCTTCATCAGGTGATTCACCTGATGAATCACAGGAATCACCTGATGAAGGAGCGTCGCTCCGAAAGCTAGTGTGCTTCCAATTAAAACTGTTGGACTATAACCTGATATTGTGTGATTTTTAACTTTGTACACCCCAGTCCAACACCGGCATCTCCGAATCATAGTGACATAGTGTAGTGATAGACCATCCTGCCGTCAGCATCACAGTGACACAGTGCGGGGATAGACCATTCAGCAGTCAGTATCACAGTGATACAGTGTGGGGATAGACCACCCTGTAGTCAATATCACAGCGACACAGTGTATGGATTGAACATCCTGCAGTCAGCATCACAGTGTCACAGTGCAGGGATAGACCATCCTGCAGTCAGCATCACTGTGACACAGTGCAGAGATAGACCATCCTGCAGTCAGCATCACTGTGACACAGTGCGACAATAGACCATCCTGCAGTTAGTATCAAAGTGACACTGTATTGGGATAGACCAATCCTGCAGTCAGCATCACAGTGACAAACTGCAGGGATAGACCATCCTGCAGTCAGCATCACTGTGACACAGTGCAGGGATAGACTATCCTGCAGTCAGCATCACTGTGACACAGTGCGACAATAGACCATCCTGCAGTTAGTATCACAGTGACACTGTATTGGGATAGACCCATCCTGCAATCAGCATCACAGTGACAAAGTGAGGGTATAGACTAACCTGCAGTAAGTATCACAATGACACAGTGTAGGGATGGACAATCCTGCAGTCAGTATCATAGTGACACAGTGTGGGGATAGACTATCCTGCAGTCAGCATCACAATGACACAGTGCGGGGATAGGCCATCCTGCAGTCAGTATCACAGTGAAACAGTGTATGGATAGAACACCCTGCAGTCATTGTCACAGTGACACAGTGCAGAGATAAACCATCCTGCAGTCAGCATCACAGTGCCACAGTGCAGGGATAGACCATCCTGCAGTCAGTATTACAGTGACACAGTGTATGGATAGAACACCCTGCAGTCATTGTCACAGTGACACAGTGTAGGGAGAGACCATCCTGCAGTCAGCATCACAGTGACACAGTGCAGGGATAGACCATCCTGCAGTCAGTATTACAGTGACACAGTGTATGGATAGAACACCCTGCAGTCAGTATCACAGTGACACAGTGTAGGGATAGACCATCCTGCAGTCAGTATCACAGAAACACATTGCAGTGATAGACCATCATGCTGTCAGCATCACAGTGACACAGTGTAGTGATAGACCATCCTGCAGTCAGCATCACTGTGACACAGTGCGACAATGGACCATCCTGCAGTTAGTATCACAGTGACACTGTATTGAGATAGACCCATGCTGCAATCAGCATCACAGTGACAAAGTGCGGGTATAGACTAACCTGCAGTAAGTATCACAATGACACAGTGTAGGGATGGACAATCCTGCAGTCAGTATCACAATGACACAGTGTGGGGATAGACCATCCTGCAGTCAGCATCACAGTGAAACGGTGTGGGGATAGACCATCCTGCAGTCAGCATCACAATGACACAGTGTGGGAATAGGCCATCCTGCAGTCAGTATCACAGTGAAACAGTGTGGGGATAGACCATCCTGCAGTCAGTATTACAGTGACACAGTGTATGGATAGAACACCCTGCAGTCATTGTCACAGTGTCACAGTGCAGAGATAGACCATCCTGAAGTCAGCATCACAGTGACACAGTGTTGGGATAGACCATCCTGAGGTCAACATCACAGTGACACAGTGCGTGGACAGACTAACCTGCAGTCAATATCACAGTGACACAGTGCAGGGATAGACCATCCTGCAGTCAGTATCACAGTGACACAGTGAAGGGATAGACCATCCTGCAGTCAGTATCACAGTGACACAGTGTAGGGATAGACCATCCTGCAGTCAGCATCACAGTCACACAGTGTAGGGATAGACCATCCTGAAATCAGCATCACAACGACACAGTGCGGTGAAAGACCATCCTGCGTTCCGCTTCACAGTGACACTGCAGTGATAGACAACACTGCAGTCAACATCACTGTGACGCAGTGTAATGACAGACCACCCTGCAGTCAGCATCAAAGTGACACAGTGCGAGGATGCACCATCCTGCAGTCAGTATCACAGTGTCACAGTGAAGGGATAGACCATCCTGATGTCTGTATCACATTGACTCAGTGCGGGGATAGACTAACCTGCAGTCAGCATCACAGTGACACAGGGCGAGGATAGACCATCCTGCAGTCAGCATCACAGTGTCACAGTGTGGGGATAGACCTTCCTGCAGTCAGCATCACAGTCACACAGCGTAGGGATAGAACATCCTGCAATCAGTATCGCAGTGAGACAGTGTAGGGATAGACCATCATGCAGTCAGCATCACTGTGACACAGTGCGACAATAGACCATCCAATGACACAGTATTGGGATAGACCATTCTGCAGTCAGCATCACAGTGACAAAGTGAGGTATAGATAACCTGCAGTCAGTATCACAGTGACACAGTGTAAGGATGGACAATCCTGCAGTCAGCATCACAGTGACAGAGTGAAGTGATAGACCATCCTGAAGTCAGCATCAATGTGACACAGCGCGAAGATAGACCATCCTGCAGTTAGTATCACAGTGACACAGTGTTGAGATAGACCATCCTGAGGTCAACATCACAGTGACACAGTGCGTGGACAGACTAACCTGCAGTTAATATCACAGTGACTCAGTGCAGGGATAGACCACCCTACAGTCAGTATAACAGTGACACAGTGCAGGGATAGACCATCCTGCAGTCAGCATCACAGTCACACAATGTGGGGATAGACCATCCTGAAATCAGCATCACAACGACACAGTGCGGTGAAAGACCATCCTGCGTTCCGCTTCACAGTGACACTGCAGTGATAGACAACACTGCAGTCAACATCACTGTGACGCAGTGTAATGACAGACCACCCTGCAGTCAGCATCAAAGTGACACAGTGCGAGGATGCACCATCCTGCAGTCAGTATCACAGTGTCACAGTGCGAGGATAGACCATCCTGCAGTCAGTATCACAGTGTCACAGTGCGAGGATAGACCATCCTGATGTCAGTATCACATTGACTCAGTGCGGGGATAGACTAACCTGCAGTCAGCATCACAGTGTCACAGTGCGAGGATAGATCATCCTGATGTCAGTATCACATTGACTCAGTGCAGGGATAGACCATCCGGTAGACAGTATTACAGTGACACAGTGTAGTGATAGACCATTCTGCAGTCAGCATCACAGTGACACAGTGTATGGATAGAACATCCTGCAGTCAGTATCGCAGTGAGACAGTGCGACAATAGACCATCATGCAGTCAGCATCACTGTGACACAGTGCGACAATAGACCATCCTGCATTAGTATCACAATGACACAGTATTGGGATAGACCATTCTGCACTCAGCATCACAGTGACAAAGTGCGGTAGAGACTAACCTGCAGTCAGTATCACAGTGACACAGTGTAGGGATGGACAATCCTGCAGTCAGCATCACAGTGAAACAGTGCAGGGATAGACGTGAAGTGATGTTGCAGCTGTACAGGACTTTGGTTAGGCCACAGTTGGAGTACTGTGTGCAGTTCTGGTCGCCTCACTTTAGGAAAGATGTGGAAGCTTTGGAGAGGGTGCAGAGAAGATTTACCAGGATGTTGCCTGGAATGGAGAGGAAGTCGTACGAGGATAGGTTGAGAGTTCTCGGCCTTTTCTCGTTGGAACGGCGAAGGATGAGGGGTGACTTGATAGAGGCTTATAAGATGATCAGAGGAATAGATAGAGTAGACAGTCAGAAACTTTTTCCCCGGGTACAACAGAGTGTAACAAGGGGACATAAATTTAAGGTGAAAGGTGGAAGGTATAGGGGAGATGTCAGGGGTGGGTTCTTTACCCAGAGAGTGGTGGGGGCATGGAATGCACTGCCCGTGGGAGTGGTAGAGTCGGAATCATTGGCGACCTTTAAGCGGCATTTGAATAGGTACATGGATGGGTACTTAATCTAGGTTAGAAGTTCGGCACAACATCGTGGGCCGAAAGGCCTGTTCTGTGCTATGACACAGTGTAGTGATAGACCATCATGCAGTCAGCATCACTGTAACACAGTGCGGGGATAGACCACCCTGTAGTCAGCATCACAATGACACAGTGTAGTGATAGACCATCATGCAGTCAGCATCACTGTAACACAGTGCGGGGATAGACCACCCTGTAGTCAGCATCACAATGACACAGTGTAGTGATAGACCATCATGCAGTCAGCATCACTGTAACACAGTGCGGGGATAGACCACCCTGTAGTCAGCATCACAATGACACAGTGTAGTGATAGACCATCATGCAGTCAGCATCACTGTAACACAGTGCGGGGATAGACCACCCTGTAGTCAGCATCACAATGACACAGTGTAGTGATAGACCATCATGCAGTCAGCATCACTGTAACACAGTGCGGGGATAGACCACCCTGTAGTCAGCATCACAATGACACAGTGTAGTGATAGACCATCATGCAGTCAGCATCACTGTAACACAGTGCGGGGATAGACCACCCTGTAGTCAGCATCACAATGACACAGTGTAGTGATAGACCATCATGCAGTCAGCATCACTGTAACACAGTGCGGGGATAGACCACCCTGTAGTCAGCATCACAATGACACAGTGTAGTGATAGACCATCATGCAGTCAGCATCACTGTAACACAGTGCGGGGATAGACCACCCTGTAGTCAGCATCACAATGACACAGTGTAGTGATAGACCATCATGCAGTCAGCATCACTGTAACACAGTGCGGGGATAGACCACCCTGTAGTCAGCATCACAATGACACAGTGTAGTGATAGACCATCATGCAGTCAGCATCACTGTAACACAGTGCGGGGATAGACCACCCTGTAGTCAGCATCACAATGACACAGTGTAGTGATAGACCATCATGCAGTCAGCATCACTGTAACACAGTGCGGGGATAGACCACCCTGTAGTCAGCATCACAATGACACAGTGTAGTGATAGACCATCATGCAGTCAGCATCACTGTAACACAGTGCGGGGATAGACCACCCTGTAGTCAGCATCACAATGACACAGTGTAGTGATAGACCATCATGCAGTCAGCATCACTGTAACACAGTGCGGGGATAGACCACCCTGTAGTCAGCATCACAATGACACAGTGTAGTGATAGACCATCATGCAGTCAGCATCACTGTAACACAGTGCGGGGATAGACCACCCTGTAGTCAGCATCACAATGACACAGTGTAGTGATAGACCATCATGCAGTCAGCATCACTGTAACACAGTGCGGGGATAGACCACCCTGTAGTCAGCATCACAATGACACAGTGTAGTGATAGACCATCATGCAGTCAGCATCACTGTAACACAGTGCGGGGATAGACCACCCTGTAGTCAGCATCACAATGACACAGTGTAGTGATAGACCATCATGCAGTCAGCATCACTGTAACACAGTGCGGGGATAGACCACCCTGTAGTCAGCATCACAATGACACAGTGTAGTGATAGACCATCATGCAGTCAGCATCACTGTAACACAGTGCGGGGATAGACCACCCTGTAGTCAGCATCACAATGACACAGTGTAGTGATAGACCATCATGCAGTCAGCATCACTGTAACACAGTGCGGGGATAGACCACCCTGTAGTCAGCATCACAATGACACAGTGTAGTGATAGACCATCATGCAGTCAGCATCACTGTAACACAGTGCGGGGATAGACCACCCTGTAGTCAGCATCACAATGACACAGTGTAGTGATAGACCATCATGCAGTCAGCATCACTGTAACACAGTGCGGGGATAGACCACCCTGTAGTCAGCATCACAATGACACAGTGTAGTGATAGACCATCATGCAGTCAGCATCACTGTAACACAGTGCGGGGATAGACCACCCTGTAGTCAGCATCACAATGACACAGTGTAGTGATAGACCATCATGCAGTCATTGTCACAGTGACACAGTGCGAGGATAGACCATCCTGCAGTCAGCATCACTGTGACGCAGTTCGGGGATAGACCATCCTGTAGACAGTATTACAGTGACACAGTGTAGTGATAGACCATCCTGCAGTCAGCATCATAGTGACACAGTGCGGGGATAGACCACCCTGTATCCAATATCACAGTGTCACAGTGTATGGATTGAACATCCTGCAGTCAGTATCACAGTGACACAGTGTAGTGATAGACCATCATGCAGTCAGCATCACTGTAACACAGTGCGGGGATAGACCACCCTGTAGTCAGCATCACAATGACACAGTGTAGTGATAGACCATCATGCAGTCATTGTCACAGTGTCACAGTGCAGAGATAGACCATCCTGCAGTCAGCATCACAGTGACACAGTGCAGGGATAGACCATCCTGCAGTCAGAATCACAGTGACACAGTGTATGGATAGAACACCGTGCAGTCAGTATCACAGTGACACAGTGTAGGGATAGACCATCCTGCAGTCAGTATCACAGTGACACAGTGTAGTGATAGACCATCATGCAGTCAGCATCACAGTGACACAGTGTCTGGATAGAACACCGTGCAGTCAGTATCACAGTGACACAGTGTAGGGATAGACCATCCTGCAGTCAGTATCACAGTGACACAGTGTAGGGATAGACAATCCTGCAGTCAGCATCACAGTGACACAGTGTAGGGATAGACCATCATGCAGTCAGTATCACAGTGACGCAGAGTGGGGATAGACCATCCTGCAGTCAGTATCACAGTGACACAGTGTAGTGATAGACCATCCTGCAGTCAGCATCACAGTGTCAGAGAGTGGGGATAGACCATCCTGCAGTCAGTATCACAGTGACACAGTGTATGGATAGAACATCGTGCAGTCAGTATCGCAGTGAGACACTGTAGGGATAGACCATCATGCAGTCAGCATCACTGTGACACAGTGCGACAATAGACCATCCTGCAGTTAGTATCACAGTGTCACAGTATTGGGATAGACCATTCTGCAGTCAGCATCACAGTGACAAAGTGCGGTATAGACTAACCTGCAGTAAGTATCACAGTGACACAGTGCAGTGATAGACCATCATGCAGTCAGCATCAACTGACACAGTACGGGATTAGGCCTCCCTGCAGTCAGCATCACAGTGACACAGTGCAGTGATAGACCTTCCTGCAGTCAGCATCACAGTGACACAGTGCGGGATTAGGACACCCTGCAGTCAGTATAACAGTGACACAGTGCGGGGATAGTCCAGTCTGCAGTCAGTATTACAGTGACACAGTGTGGGGATAGAACACCGTGCAGTCATTGTCACAGTGTCTAAGTGCAGAAATAGACCATCCTGCAGTCAGCATCACAGTGACACAGTGCAGGGATAGACTATCCTGCAGTCAGCATCACAGTGACACAGTGCAGGGATAGACTATCCTGCAGTCAGCATCACCGTGTCACAGTGCAGAGATAGACCATCCTGCAGTCAGCATCACAGTGACACAGTGCGTGGATTGATCATCCTGCAGTCAGTATTACAGTGACACAGTGTATGGATAGAACATCCTGCAGTCATTGTCACAGTGTCACAGTGCAGAGATAGACCATCCTGAAGTCAGCATCACAGTGAGACAGTGCAGAGATAGACCATCCTGCAGTCAGCATCACAATGCCACAGTGCGTGGATAGACCATCCTGCAGAAAGTATCACAGTGACACAGTGCAGTGATAGACTACTCTGCAGTCAGTATCACAATGACACAGTGTGGGGATAGACCATCCTGCAGTCAGCATCACAATGACACAGTGTGGGGTTAGACCATCCTGCAGTCAGCATCACAATGATATGGTGCGGGGATAGACCATCCCGCAATCATTATCACAGTGACACGGTGTGCGGATGGACCATCCTGCAGTCTGCATCACAATGACACAGTGTAGGGATAGGCCATCCTGCAGTCAGCATCGCAATGACACAGTGTCGGGATAGACCTTCCTGCAGTCAGCATCGCAATGACACAGTGTAGGGATAGACCGTCCTGCAGGAGAAAGTGAGGACTGCAGATGCTGGAGATCAGAGCTGAAAATGTATTGCTGGAAAAGTGCAGCAGGTCAAGCAGCATCCAAGGAGCAAGAGAATCGACGTTTCGGGCAGAAGGGCGAGACTATCTTGCAGTCAGCATCACAATGACACAGTGCGGGGATAGACCATCCTGCAGTCAGTATCACAGTGACACAGTGCAGGGATAGACTATCCTGCAGTCAGCATCACCGTGTCACAGTGCAGAGATAGACCATCCTGCAGTCAGCATCACAATGACACAGTGCGGGGATAGACCTTCCTGTAGTCAGTACCACAGTGACACTGTGGTTTGATCGACCTTGCTGCACTCAGTATCGCAGTGAGACAGTGCAGGGATAGACCATTCTGCAGTCAGCATCACAGTGACACAGTGTAGGGATAGACCATACTGCAGTCAGCATTACAATGACACAATGTAGGGATAGACCATCCTGCCGTCAGTATCATAGTGACGCAGTGCGGGGATAGAACATCCTGAAGTCAGTATCACAGAGACACTGTGCAGTGATAGACCATCCTGCAGTCAGCATCACAGTTACGCAGTGCGGGGATGGACCGTCCTGTAGTCCGTATCACAGTGACACTGTGCTATGTTCGACCTTGCTGCAGTCAGCATCACAGAGACACAGTGCAGTGACAGACCAACCTGCAGTCAGTATCACAGTGCCACAGTGTCAGTAATTGTCCATCCTGTAGTCAGTTTCACAGTGACACAGTGTAGGGATAGACCATCCTTCAGTCAGCATCACAATGACACAGTGTGGGGAAAGACCATCCTGCAGTCAGCATCACAGTGACATAGTGTAATGATAGACCATCCTGCAGTCAGTATCACAGTGACACATTGCAGTGATAGACCAAACTGCAGTCAGCATCACTGTGACACATTGCAGGGAAAGACCATCCTGCCGTCAGCATCTCAATGACAGAGTGTGGGGATAGACCATACTGCAGCCAGTATCACAGAGACACGGTGTGGGGATTGATCATCCTGCAGTCAGTATCGCAGTGATACAGTGTGGGGATAGACCATCCGGCAATCTGTATCATAGAGACACAGTGTGGGGATAGACCATCCTGCAGTCTGTATCACAGAGACACAGTGTGGGGAAAGACCATCCTGCAGTCAGTATCACAGTGATACAGTGCAGTGATAGACCATCCTGCAGTTAGTGTCACAGTGACACAGTCAGTGATAGACTATCCTGCAGTCAGTATCACAGTGACACAGTGCGGGAATAGACCATCCTGGAGTTAGTGTCACAGTGATCCAGTGCGGGGATAGACCATCCTGCAGTCTGTATCACAGAGACACTGTGCTCTGATAGACCATACTGCAGTCCCTATCACAGTGACTCACTGCGGGGATAGACCATCCTGCAGTCTGTATCACAGTGACACAGTGTGGGGATAGACCATCCTGCAATCATTATCACAGTGACACAGTGTCGGAATAGACCATCGTGTAGTCAGCATCACAGTGACACAGTGCAGATTAGAGTGTATTGCATTAATGTCAGAAATGTGAGCACAAGGATATGAATTAATTGTCACGATTGCATGGAATTCAAAGGCTTTGGATAATTTATTAATTAGTACTTTAACAATGTTGACAATTGGACAATTAAAAGACTGGCCTCATTGTTTCAGTTATTTTATTAGTGTATACTTGTCTCTTGTAATGCACTGTTACTGTCCTTACCTCTGTGTCAGAATCATCATTTCAAGTCTCAGCTGTTCCAGGGTTGTTTCATCACAGATTGATCAAAAAAGATCTCAGAATAAATTTCAACAATAAACTCATTTTTTGCAAATTGACATACACTTTAATTCTCCCTGTTATTGTGGAACTGTTGATAGAAGATATGTTGACTGAGGGATTGATTAAGAAATATATTTATTGCAATATTGGCCCTCCATGCTGACGTTTTCTGTTATAATGGTTCTGTCCATTGTGCACCCATCAGTCATAGAATCAATCATTCCAGAACAGCCTCTTCAACCCTTTATTGATAGCCACACGTGAGTTGCCGGAAGACTGGAGGTTGACTAATGTGCGGTGCCACTATTTCAGAAAGGCCTTAAGGAAAAGCATGGGAGCTATAAACCGATGAGCTTTAGTCAGTGGTGAGCAAGTTGTTAGAGGAATTCTGATGGACCGGATTTATATACATTTGGAAATGCAAGGAATTATTAGGGATGTTCAACATGGCTTTGTGCATGGGAAGTCATGTCTCACTATCTTGAATGAGGTTTCTGAAGAGATGAGAAAGAAGTTTGATGAAGGCAGAGTTATAAACATTGTCTACATAGAGTTCAGTAAAGCGCGTGACAAGGTTCCAAATGCTGGATTCGTTCGCAAGATTAGATCACGTGGGATCCAGGGGAAGCTGGTCAGTTGGATACAAAATTGACTTGATTGTAGGAGATAGAGGGTGGGAAAGAGGGTTGCTTTTCAGATTGGAGGCCTGTGACCTGCTGGGTGCTGCAGAGATCAGCACTGGCTTCACTGCTTTTTGTCATTTATATGAATGATTTGGATTTGAATATAGCAGAAATGGTTAGTAAGTTTGCAGGTGATACCAAAACTAGTGGTCTCGTGGACAGTGGAGAAGGTCACCTCAGAGTATATCGGGATCTTGATCAGATGGGTCAATGTGCTGAGGAGTGGCAGATCAAGTTTAATTTCGATAAATGCAAGGTGTTGGATTTTGATAAAGCAAATCAGGGCAGTTAGTGGTCGGGCCCCTGGGGGTGTTGCCAAACAAAGAGGCCGTGGTGTGCAGGTGCATAGTTCCTTGAAAGTAGAGTCACAGGGAGACAGGATAGTGAAGAAGGAGAAAGTGAGGACTGCAGATGCTGGCGATCAGAGTCAGGAGTGTGGTGTTGGAAAAGCACAGCAGGTCAGGCAGCATCTGAGGAGCTGGAGAATCAATGTTTTAGGCAAAAGCCCATTGAAGGGCTTTTTTCCTGGAACTTTGAAGGACCTCACTCCGAAAGCTAGTGTGCTTCCAATTAAACCTGTTGGACTATAACCTGGTGTTGTGTGATTTTTAACTTTGTACACCCCAGTCCAACACCAGCATCTCCAAATCATTGAGTAGAGGAGTTGGGATTCCACGTTGCAGCTGTACAGCACCTTGGAGAGGCCACTTTTAGAATATTGTGTACAATTCTGGTTGCCCTTCTATCAGAAAGATGTTGTTAAACTTGAGAGGCTACGGAAAAGACTTAGAAAGATGTTGCCAGGGTTGGAGGGTTTGAGCTACAGGGAGAGGCTGAATCGACTGGGGCTGTTTTCCCTGGAGCATCAGAGGCTGACGAGCAACTCACCTCTCGACTCACCAACTAAGATCACAATGAATGTTCCATCTTCTCAACCTCTCCCCTTACCTGAGGCATAGTGGCCCTCAGGTTAAACCGCTGTCACTGTCTCTCTCGCAAATGAGAGAGCAGCCCTATGGTCCTCTGAAACTATGACTTCTTTATTATGGATGTGTTTACACCACTGGATTGTGGCAGTTTAAGAAGGCAGCTCACCATCACCTTCTCAAGGGCAACTCAGGATGGGCAATTAAAGCTGGCCACATCCCATGAGTAAATAAAAAAAAACACTACTAATGATGATGTCTTCTGAATGAAGAAGTCCAATTCAGTTCAGTGATTGACTCACAGAACACCTATGTTCATTTTGTATATGCAAGTCTGAATGTTCTATCATCTATCATTTGAATTCTCCATCCACTTCCATTCTGACCTCACTGAGCATAACTCCTACATTTTACAGGCCTTTAGGGAGGTTAATCAGTAAGTTCACTGATGACACAAAAGTTGTTGGGATGACAACTGATAATGAGGAGGATACAAGAGGGTAGAGAGGGGCTGATCAGGAGCAAAATGGAATTCAACCCTGATAAGTGTGAAGTGATGCACTTTGCAGGATAAACAAGGCTAGAGAATACATGATGAACAGTCAGACCCTGGAAAGCTGTGAGGAACAGAGGGACTTTGGTGTGCACGTGCGTTGGTCCCTTAAGATAGAAGGACAGGTAGATAAAGTGGTTAATGTGACTTTTGGGATACTTTCCTTTATTGGACAAGGCATTCAGATTAAGATTGGAGCGTTGTGTTGAAACAATATAAAATGTTGGATGGACCACATCTAGAACATTGTCTACAATTCTGGAATCCAGACTGTACTGGAAAAAATGCAGCGGGGATTTATCAGGATGTTACCTGATGAAAGAGTTTTAATTATGAGGAGCTTGGACTGGGGAGTTTTTTCTCTTAAAACAAAGGAAATTGAGAGGGGACATGATTGAGATGTATAAAATTATGAGGGGCATAGACAGGGCTCACAGGAAGAAACTATTCCCCTTGATGGAGGGATATGGATGAGATTTAAGGCAAGGGGCAGAAGATTTAAAGGGGATATGAGGATAAACTTTCTTAACCAGAGGCTGGTGAGAATCTGAAACTCCATGTCTGTTAGGGCAGTAGATGCAGAAACCCTCATAACATTTAATCAGTGCACTTGCAATGTCAAGGCATATAAGACCAAGGGCCGAGGACTGGAAAATGGGATTTGAATAGTCAAGTGGTTGCTTTCGATTGGTGCAGACTTGATGGGCTGAAGAGCCTTTATCAGTGCCGTAGACCTCGATGATGCTACGATCTTCACTCCAGGGTTAGGTGCACAGAGATGCAAGAGATTCACAAACACAATCTTTAAAAACGGCTGTCTGCACTTTGCATTTTCCACTAGCTACAATGGAAGTCAAGCCAGATGACCTTGAAAGAGCTGAGCGTGCTGCCACTTTCTGAAACAGGTTTAAATGACAAACTTGGTCCAAAAACTAAGACCAAAGAATAAAATGTAAAACATTTCTCCAGTCAAGTAAGTTGATCATTCTCATCCAGCATTTAATTGCAGTGGTGCTGAGAATGGGGACGAGGTTCTTAGGCAAATTCATCCAATTATTTCTTTTTTTCCCTCTTACTCTTTTGACCTCCAATGTCTTTCAATTAAACCTTTTCAGTGTTGAGTCATAAGAACTGTACCCTTTTTTTGATAAAGGTGGTTGGTAATGATTGTGCTATTGTTGAAGAGTGTGGTGCTGGAAAATCACAGCGGGTCAGGCAGCATCCAAGCAGCAAGAGAATCAACGTTTTGGGCATAAGCCCTTCTTCAGGAATGAGGTTTGTGGGTCGCAGGTGCAGAGAGATAAGTGGGAGGGGGTTGGGGCTATGGGCAAGGTAGCTGAGAATGTAGGAGGTGGATGAATGTAGGGGAGAAGGTGATAGGTCAGAGAGGAGGGTGGAGGGGATAGATGGGAAAGACGATGGACAGTTCAAGAGGGCGGTGCCGAGTTGGAGGCTTGGGACTGGAGTAAAGTGAGGGGAGGAGAAATATGAAAATTAGTGAAATCCACATTAATCCCCGTGTGGTTGCAGGGTCCCAAGGTGGAAGATGAGGCATTCTTCCTCCAGGCAACTCGCAGATTCAACGTGACCTTTCTTTTCAGTGATTCTGCCATTGTCATTTCTAACTATTCTCAATCATCTATTGTTTTCTACCTCTCAGGATTTTACTTTATCAATTCTTCGGTCAATAAATTTCACCCAAGTTCCTCTTTATCACTTAACTTTGTTTCAGTTCTTTCATTCCACCTCCATTTTCCCTGCATCTATACTTGCTCAAAACTTGTTCCATCACCAGCTTTTTCTGTTTCTGATCAGAGGCCATCTTCTCTCACCACAGATACTGCCTGTATTGCTGAGCATTGACATTTTCTGTTCCTTCATTATCATCTTCCCGCCTGTATGATTTTTTTGTAAGTAAATTAACTGTTTCCCTTCCTACATTAAACAATATCAATGCAATGGTATTTTGCTAATATCTTGTCAACTGCAATGTTCTTTTGAGTTGTCTAGAGATGTTGATGTACACTTTATCAGTACACTTCCTGATGAAAGGGTCTTGCCTGAAACGTTGATTCTCCTGCTCCTCGGATGCTGCCTGACCTGCTGTGCTTTTCCAGCACCACACTCTTGACTCTGATCTCCAGCATCTGCAGTCCTCACTTTCTACTACACTTTATAAGTGGCAAGTCCTTCTTTCTTTTAGCAAAAAAGGAGGAGAATTGAGGAAGAAACGTTCAAAATATTACGATAAAGTTCAAGGTAAGTTTCCAGCATTGTTCAAAGGGAATATTTTGGCAACAGAATTCACAACTTTGTGCTTGTTTAGAAGGTATTACTATACTTGTGCTTGGCACGCCGACTTTGCAAAGTAGTCAATTATATTGTGAACTCTTTTAACAGAATGGCCCTAAGCAGCTGCAAGACAGATCAGCAGAGCTAAGGTATTATTTGATTAGTTCACAGATGAAATGAATTCTCCAGCAGAGTCCATAAGAACAGTGCATCAGTGCTACACATCAATATTATCCCACATTTTGCTGCAGGTTAAGTGAACCATATCGTTAATGTTCCTCAAGATACATGGTCACAATGCTAAGCTGACCCCCTCCTCATTTTTCCCAGAGTTAATCCTCACATCATGTGTTTGAATTCCTCAGCATTTTGTTTTGCAGCTGGCTATAAAACTATATTTATAATGTTTTATATGAAGGATTATCTGTCACTGATATGCCTTAGGTTTTTTTCCATTTTGAAAGAACCTTCAATGCCTATATAATATCCAAACACATGGAGTATGCCAACATGATGGGTTGCAAGGGTATCTGATGATAGATAGAGCGGTAGTTAGACTTTGAGAGAGTCTTTCCCATAGAATCATGCTTTAAGCAGATTCTTATGTTTATGAAGAAGGGTAAACTTTATGATTCTCTTGATGTTGTGTTAGCAAGAGAAACATTTTTATTTCATGTCAAAAATTGTATTATGTTGTACAGGCCAGGATGTTTCTGACATTTTTTCTGCACAGTGGAAAGATAAGACATTAGATTTGTAGCTTTGATTGATGCCATTCATAGAATCCCTACAGTGCAGAAGCAGGCCATTCAGCCCTTTGAGCCCATATCGACCCTCCAAAGAATACCATACCCCCTTCTATCCCTGCATTTCCACCACGCCTACATGTCTTTAGGCTGTGGGAGGAAACTGGAGAACTCAACGGAAACCCATATAGACATGGGGAGAATGTGCAAACTCCACACAGACAGTCACCCAGGTGTGGGATCGAACTTGGATCCCTGGCGCTATGAGGCAACAGTGCTAACTACTAAGCCACCGTGCCAGCTGCAATTCCTTAATCTTTGTCATACAATTAACTGGGGTATGGGAAGGCAACGATCTTCCTCTGTACTTTCAGTAAACTCACAGGTAGAATTAATTCTCCAGCAAAGTAAACAGAGATTATTATTAGACATCACGAAATATTTCAGTTAGCATGGGAATATCATATATTCACTCAACTTGCTACTTTATCATCTGAGGGGTACTAACAGAAAATGGTGGAGACTTGAGAACATACTGGCTACTGTCTCCCCAACATGAGGGTGATAAATGTAGACAAACAGGTGTCCTCTGCTCCACACCACCCCTGCATTCCACAACCACACACCCCCCTCACCAACCTGTACCCCCAACCAACCATTCCATTCTCTCCTATCAATGTCACTAAAACTGAGAGACCCAGCCTGATTTGCATTGTATATTATTGCTGCATTGGAGATGGTATAACCTTTTTTTTAAAAATGCATCTCAGCTCTATAGAAAGAAATGTATTGAGAGTGCAATCGTGCATCTGATTCACAAATTGTGCAAACATCATCACAAACAAGTCTGTGTCCTTTTCTATTGCATGAGAATCACCCTGTGTCTTCTCTCTTGTCTTTCGCTCTTCCAGTCTGGTTACCATTGGGATGCGTGGGAACAGTCTGCATTCCATTTCCTGTCTGGTTGCTGGAGGGGAATCTTCAGAAGCCTGTGGCCAAGTTTGCAGCTGTATACCTTGAACTGTGTACTGTATGTGACATGCACTTTGAACAGGATTGAAATCTGTAATGATCTTGCCTTTTCTCACAGGCAAGTGCATATAACACTCCCAGCAAAAAACAGTTGAGGCTGGGTGGATTAAGTCCTTCCCCCAAAAAAATCAGCTGGATAAACATCTGGTTGGAATCAGATTGATGACTGAAAGAAGAGGCAATTGTCAATTATTGATGTAGATAATAGTTCCTGTTTTGCTGAGCCAGGCAAAAATGTTGTGGAGAGAATGGAAAAATCAGAGTTGGATAAGGGAGGATAGATTGTGGATATTTCCTATTCGGAAGTCCATCTTTGAATCCTTAAAACCAAGTTTCTGTTCCTGCGATGACTCTTAACGATTGTAATCGTGTCCCGTACACCATCTAAACCCAAGTCAGTCCTTGTATCAATCTGTTGGGAGCTTGACCTCTCCTTCTCCTATTGGAAAAATTAAATGCTCACCACTGATTCCTATTGCCTCATCAGATATGAATCCATGCCACCACCATCCATTTCATTTCATGGGTTGGGATGGTAAGACTGTTATTAGATTCCCTACAGTATGGAAACAGGCCCTACGGCCCAACAAGTCCACACCAGCCCTCTGAAGAGTAACCCACCCAGACACATTCCCCTAGCTAATGCACCTAACACTATGGGCAATTTTAGTATGTGGGAGGAAACTGGAGCATCCGGAGGAAACCAATACAGACACGGGGAGAATGTGCAAACTCCACGCAGACAGTTGCCCAAGGTGGGAATCAAGCACAGGTTCCCGGTACTGTGAGGCAGCAGTGCTAGCCAATGAGTCACCGTGCCACCCACTTCATTGCCAAAAACCTTTTGAAAGTACATTGTATTCAACCACATTGGCCTCTTCAACCCTTACCTCAAAGGATGATCGAGTTAATTAAACATAATTTTCCTTCAATAAATTTAGGTGGCTTTCCAAATGATGGTTGATTGTGTCCAAGGTTATCATGTCTAAAAACCTTCTGAAAATAGAGGTTAGACAAATGGATATGATGTTACTGGGCTTACCTTTGCACTCTGTTTTCAGCAAGAGAGTACATTTGCAATTCTCCAACCCTATATATCAAAATCAGGATTTGAAGATTATTGCCAACACCACCACAATTTTCACCCTTACTTCTGTCAGCAACCTTCAATGCATCCCATCTTGTCCTGAGGACTTAACAACTTTCATAATAGCCACCATTTCTAGTAGTTGGGTTTATCAATTTTTAGAGCATTTTGTAGCTCATCTGCTTTCAGTATGACTTTAGCAGCATCCTCTCCTCAGGGAAGACAGATGCAAAAGAATCTTTTTTGTATCTTAAAAACAAAATGTGCTTTAATAGCTACTTAGATGATGGGGACGTGTTAGCTGTTGCCATAGGATTGTTAGATTTCCTCTTCCTCAATGAATAGGTCTCCTCATTAGCCACACTCTCCCATCCTTTGACTATTTTACTGTTTGAAAGATTTTTAGATTTCATTTTTGGTTATTTTTCAGTTTCTTTTCATACTTACCTTGTCTCTTTTATTTCTTTTTAAACATTCCTTCCATAATCAGACCAGTACTTGCTTGCATTAACAATCTGCCATTTTCCCTCCTTTTCTGCTTCATCTGAGTCCCTATCTCTTTCATCATCCAGGGACTTCTGTCTTTATTTTACTTACTTTTGACTCTCATGGAAATGTACTTCAGTGGGAGCCAAACTACCTCCTTGTTAAAGATTAATCATTTATGGGCGGCACGGTGGCACAGTGGTTAGCACTGCTACCTCACAGCGCTAGAGACCTGGGTTCAATTCCCGACTCAGGTGACTGACTGACTGTGTGGAGTTTGCACGTTCTCCCCGTGTCTGCGTGGGTTTTCTCCGGGTGCTCTGGTTTCCTCCCACAATCCAAGGATGTGCAGGTCAGGTGAATTGGCCATGCTAAATTGCCCGTAGCGTTGGGTAAATGTAGGGGAATGGGTGGGTTGCGGGTCGGTATGGAAGTTTTGGGCTGAAGGGCCTGTTTCCACACTGTAAGTAATCTAATCTAATTACAGCATAGAAGCAGGCCCTTCAGTACATTATGTCTCTGCCCACTAATAAATCCCATTTACTCACACTTGGTCTACTATGACCTTGGATTTCAAATATTTATCCAGATGCTTCTGAAATGCTGCAAGAGTACCTGTTTCCAGCACCCTCTCAGGCAGCACATTCCATATTTCGACCACACTCTGAGTGGGAAATCATTTTTCTCAGATCTCCTTTGAAACCACTTTCTCTTCACCTTAAACCTATGCCCTGTGATCTTGAAGATTCCTGCAATGGGGAAGAAATTCTCACCATCTGGTCTGTGCCTCTCATAATTTTGTATACCACAATCAGATCTGCCACATCCTCCTCTCTTGGAAGACAAGAATAAAAGAACTAGGAGCAGGATTTGACCTCTAGCCCTTCGAACCTGCTCTGCCATTCAATAAGATCTTGGCTGATCTTTCCCTGGACTCAGCTCCACTTACCTAAGCTCTCACCATAACCCTTAATTCCTTTATTGTTTCAAAAATTATCTACCTTAGTTTTAAAAATGTTCAGTAATATCAAATACTTCACTGGGCAAGGAATTCCACAGATTCACAACCCCCTGGGTGAAGAAGTTCCTTCTCAATTCAGTCCTAAATCTGCTCCCTCTAATGCTAAGGCTATGTCCTCTTGTCCTAGCTTCATGTGCCAGTGGAAATATCCTCTCTATTTCTATCTTATCTATTCCCTTCATAATTTTATATGTTTCCATAAGATCCCCCCTCATTCTTCTGAATTCCAATGAATATAATTCCAACTTACTCAGTCTCTCCCGTTAACTCCAGAATCAACCTAATGAACTTCCTCTGCACTTCCTCCAGTGCCAGTATATCCTTTCTTAAGTAAGGAGACTAAAAATGCACACAGTATTCCAGGTGTGGCCTCACCAGTACCCTGTACAGCTGCAACATAACCTCCCTGCTTTTAAACTCAACCCTTTTAGCAATCAAGGACAGAATTCCATTTACCTTCCTAAATACTTCTTGTACCTGCAGACCAACCCTCTGTGATTCATGCACAAGGACACCCAGGTCCCTCTTCATAGCAGCATGCTACAACTTTTTACCATTCAAGTAATAATCCTTTTTACTGTTATCCCTACCAAAATGGAAAATTTCACATTTATTTACATTGTATTCCATCTGCCAGATCTTTGCCCACTCATTCAATGTATCTTATGTTCTTCTGCAAAGTTTCACAGTCCTCTGAACACTTTGGTCTGCCACTCATCTTAGTGTTATCTGCAAACATTGACACCCTACATATGGTGCTCAACTCCACATTATCGATATAAATGATAAATAATTGCGTCCCAACACCGATCCCTGAGGCACACCACTAGTCACTGATTGCCAGCCAGAATAGCACTCATTTATCCCCACTCTTTGCCTCCACCATGCCCAAGGTCTTTTGGAAACCTTGGTACACCTCATCCATGGGGACCCCATCATCCATCTTCCTCGTAATGTCTTCAGAGAATTCCAAAATATTTGTTAAATGCGACCTGCCCTTCATGAAGCCATGCTGCATCTGCCCAACTGGACAATTTCTATGGAGATTCCCTGCCATTTCTTCCTTGATAATAGACTTCCAATGTTGCAAGGAAAACAAATCCAACCTATCCATTCTCTTTCTCTTAACTGAAACTTTCCATCCCAGGCAATATCCTGGTGAATCTCTTCCACACCATCTTCAGTGTAATCGTGTCTTTCCGATAATACGGCGACCAGTTGCACACAGTATTCCATCCGTGCCCTAACCAATGTTTTGTAACATTGTGATGAGAATTCCTTGCTCCTGTCATGAGCCAAGTCCCAGCTCATGAAGGAAGACATCCTGTATGCCTCCTTACCCACCTTGTCTTCCTGTGCTATCACCTTCAGGGATGTATGGACCTATACACCCAAGGTCCCTTCGTTCCTCAATACTCCCTAGGGACCTACCATTCATTGTTTATATTCTTCCCTTATTGGACCTCAAAAAATATATCACCTCATACTTATTAAATACTTTACCCATAATGCTATGCATCCTTATTTATGCAGCAGCCTCTTGTGTGGCACCATGCCCAAGGTCTTTTGGAAACCTTGGTACACCTCATCCACGGGTGAGGGATTAAATTCCATTTGACATTGCTCTACCCAATTTACAAATATATCAATTTTCAGACTGTAGCCAGAGATCATTTGCCTCACTATCAACAACACGGTCAATTTTCATGTCGTCTGCAAACTTACTAATTATATCTTATACATTCATATCCAATTTGTTAATGTGCATAAAAAACAGCATGTCCCAGCACCGATCTGTTTGGCACACCGTTGCTTACAGTCTTCCAATCAAAAACATTCTTCCATCATCACCCTTTGCTTTCTATGTGTAAGCCAGTATTAGATCCAGTTTGCCAATTTGCTTGGATCCCATGGGGCCTGCCTTTGGATGCAGCCTTGCACCTGGGACCTTGTCAAAGGCTTCACTGAAGTCCATGTAAATCACAACTGCACTACTCTCATCAAAATATTTATTCACGTTTTCAAAAATCTCAATTAAGTTTGTCAGTTAGGATCTCTGTTCAACACATCTGTACTGAATATCCCTCATAAATCCCTGCCTTTCCAAGTGTTGATTATTCCTGTCTCTCAGAATTGTTCCCAATTCTTTCTCTACCAATGACACCAGATCAACTGGTCTGTAATAGCCTGACCTATCCCTGCAGTCCTTCTTGAACAGGCTTATCCAGCATTTCACCTGTAGTCAATGAAGCATTAAATATCACTGTCAAGGCTCCAGAAATCTCCTGAACAGCCTGGGGTACATCTCATCAGCCTTTGGGATTTATGCACCATTATGCCTGCTAAACCACCCAATATCTCCTCCTTATAATCTTAATGTGTTCTAGAACTTTACCATCCCAACTGAAACTCCAAATATCTTTCTCCTTTGTAAATACAGATGAGAGGTGTTCATTGAACAACTCATCCTCAGGCTCCACACTCAGATTGTCCCTTTGATCATTAATAGGTCCCACTCTTTCCCTCGCAATCAATTTATTCTTCATACACTTATAAAAAAACCTTAAATTTTTGCTTGATCCTATTTGCCAAAGATATTTTGTGGCCCCTCTTCGTCCTCCTGATTTCCTTTTTAAGTAACTCCCTACACTCTCTAAACTTCAGAAGGGCTTCCCTGTTTTAATGCATTGTACCTGAAATAGAACACAGAACAGTACATCACAGGAACAGGTCCTACGGCCCACCATGTCTGTGCTGACTATGATGCCATTCTAAAGTAATCCCATCTACCTGAACATGGTCCGTATCCCTTTATTTCATATGTCTTCTAAATGTCTCTTAAATGTTGCTATGATACCAGCTTCTGTCACCTCCTGAGGCAATGTATTCCAGGTACCTAACACCCTCTGTGGAAAAAAAAATTGCCTCTTACATTCTTCTTGAAGTTTTCCCTCTCTCGCCTTAAAGCTATGCCCTCTAGTATTTGGCATTTCCTCCTAAGGAAATAGACTGTGATTATCCCGCCCCTTATAATTTTATACACTTGTATCAGATTCCCCTTCAGTCTCCCTGCTTGTGAAAACAATCCAAGTTTGTCTAACCTCTCCTTTTATACCGTGACACTCCAATTCAGGCAACATCCTGGTAAACCTCTTTTCCACCGGCTCCAGAACTTCTACATCCTTCCTATAGTGTGGTGACCAGAATCACACACAATATATAAATTTGTATACAGCTGCAACATGACTTGGCAACTTTTATCCTCAAGGTTCTGATCAATGAAAGCAAGCATGCTGCAGTGCTACCTTCTTAACTCGTGTTCACTTTCAGGGATCTATGGACTTGCTCTGAAGATCCCTTTTCATATCAATGCTCCTAAAGTTTCTGCTATTTACTGTGTACTTTCCTCTTGCATTTGACTTCCTAAAATGAATCATTTCACACTTGTTCAGATTAAACCCCGTCTCCCATTTCTTCCCCCATGTTTCCAGTGTGCTGATGTATCCTTTGATATCCTTCCTCAATAACCACCAATTTTTGCATCAAAATATACTTCTCCCTTTTTTTTTAAACTCATGGTACCCTTGGCATCTAGACTTCCTTGAACTTGCTGCCCTAGTGCTTCACTCTTAAAGGAACATGCTGAATTCTCACAGTACTACTTTTAAAAGATTCCTACTTTCATTGAGTCATAGAGTCATAGAGATGTGCAGCATGGAAACAGACCCTTCGGTCCAACACGTCTATGCCGACCAGATATCCCAACCTAGTCCCACCTGCCAGCACCCGGTCCATATCCCTCCAAACCCTTCCTATTCATAAACCCATCCAAATGCCTGTTAAATGTTACAATTGTACCAGCCTCCACCACTTCCTCTGGCAGCTCATTCCATACACGTACCACTCTCTGTGTGAAAACGTTGCCCCGTAGGTCTCTTTTATATTTTTCTCCTCTCACTCTAAATCTATGTCCTCGAGTTCTGGATTCCCCGACCCCAGAGAAAACACTTTGCCTATTTACCCTATCCATGCCCCTCATAATTTTGTAAACCTCTATAAGGTCACCCCTCAGCCTCCGACGCTCCAGGGAAAACAGCCTCAGCCTGTTCAGCCTCTCCCTGTAGCTCACTCCAAGGTCTCTTTGTTCAGCAACACTTCCTAGGACCTTACCATTAAGTGTATAAGTCCTGAAAGATTTGCTTTCCCAAAATGCAGCACCTCACATTTTTCTGAATTGAACTCCAAATATTTCCAAATATAAATTTATCTGCAAGTAACTGCTGCCAGTCTGTGTTTGTCAGATCCTGTGTAATGATTATAGAAAACTTGAAATCCCCTTTTCTTATAACTCTGTTTCTCTCTGACCTTTTTTCCCCCTACATATCGGCTTCTCAATTTTCCTCTGACGGTTGGGAGTCCTGTAGTATAATCCGAGCAAAACAAATCATCCGTGTTTTATTTTTAAGCTCTATCCAGATGGACCAGATGAACACCCTTCCTGGACTGCACTAATGATTTCTTTTATTAATAATTCAGTGTCCCCAACTCTCATATACACACCAACCAGTCCCCCAATCACACCTGAAACTTCTACACCCTGGAACATTGAGCTGTCGGTCCTGTCCTTCCTTCAACAACATCTCACTGACTGCAACATTATCGTATTCCAACATGCTGATCAATGCTCTTAGTTCATCCACCTAAACAGTCAAACTCTTTGCATTAAAGTAGATACAATTTAGCTTCCTCAACACCACCCCCCTCCAATGTACTTTATTCTGCCCACGCCTTGTCCACCTACTGGACAGTCCTAGCATTCCTTCTACATCAGATTGGACCTTCCTGACTTAACATCTACTCCGTGCCCGATCCCCCTGCCAAATTAGATTAAACTTAAACCAACAGCACAAGCAAATCTCCCAGCAAGGATATTGGACCCATAGGGCAGCATGGTGGCTCAGTTGTTAGCACTGCTGTCTCACAGCACCAGAAACCACCCTTTAATTCCACCCTTAGGGGCGACTATGTGGAGTTTACACATTCTCTCCGTGTCTGCATGGGTTTCCTTCAGGTGCTCCGGTTTCCTCCCACAGTCCAAAGATGTGTAGCTAAGGCGGATTGGCCGTGCTAAATTGCCAGTAGTGTCCAGGGATGTGTAGTTTAGATGCATTAGCCATGGGAACTGCAGGGTAGGGAGATGGGTCTGGGTGGGATGTTCGATGTGGACTTGTTGGGCCAAATGGCCTGTTTCCACACTGCTGGGATTCTATGATGTCAGCGCAAACACGTGAAATGTTGGTTTTCCATTCACTTATGGGATGTGAACTTTGTAGGCTGGTCCAGCATTTATAGTTGCCCTTGAGAACATGGTGATAAACTGCCTGCTTGAACCACTACAACCCACCTGGTACAGGAGCAAGTTAAAGTAGATGCTGTACTGAACCTGGACTGAAAACAAAAATTGCTGGAGGTCACAGCAGGTCAGGCAGCATTCATGGAGAGAGAGCAAGCTGACGTTTAGAGTTTAGATGACTTTTCTTCAGAGCTGGTATAGGTACACCTACAGTATGATGAGGATGCAAGTTCCAGGATTTTGACCCAGTGACACTGAATGATGAGCACATAAATGACTCAGCAAGCCTCCATGGATTGTACGCCACATAGTAAGTGGAGTCTTGCCAAAACAGAAGTGAAGAAAATTAAAAGGGCCTAGAAAAATGGATCTAAGGAATCAATCGATTTATCAAAAGTATCATTAAGACCTGAACACGAATAAGACAATTTTTCAAATCATAATTTTTTGAAAATGAAGGGAAATGGTGCAAATTCAGACTGATCATTAATGTTGCTTCCCAGTAATCACATGTACAGTGTGAAAAATGTATGTGCCTTTGTCTCCAGATTAAAGAAAATGAAATAGTTTGGAATAAAAGATAACTAAGAATGAACTGAGGCAGTTCTTTTTTTCCGCAGTATCCCACATGAAAGAAAGACGTCACACTGATTTTCAAAGGGCTTTTTAAAGTGCTGGTAGCAGCTTGAAATTTGCACTTTTAAATACCATGAACATTCTATCTCACTTTAAATAAACCTAAATTATATATGCTAAAAGAGTTAAGGCATTCAGTTTTTAAAAAGTCCTTTCAGTGTAAAGAAATATCTTCATTGATGAGTAATAGAAGATGGATAAACTCATTGCAAACCTACAAAGTAGGTTAGTAAAATTTTCATAAGGGAAAGTGTCATGAGTTTTTAATCTTTCAGTGGAAACATATTTGCTCAAAGATGAAAATGCTTCTTTGTTGCTCACATCAAAAGGCTGTCTGATGTCATCAAAGAATACCAAGGCATGGAACATACCAGTGCAGAGATCTGCAGCTCTGGCACAATTTATCCTTTTAATCGGTTTGTATAATATAGCCTCAAATACTTTTCAATTCATCTTAACTGCGTATAATGGGGAAATGACATTGAGACACACTGCACTCACAGAATGGTAGCCTGTATATGTCACTGGAGCAGTGACCTGCTCACACAGAAACATCAGCACAAAATCCCAACTAACCAGGCAAAGAATGTCTTTTTCTCTTATGACAGACCTAAAATAAAACTAGATCTGAAACGCTGATTTATTTATTGAAGAGATTTCACATGAGACAACCTACATAAGTTACAGAGTAGACACAGAGCAGTACTGTATAAAAGATAAAGCAAATATAACCAGTGCTCAGTACAGGGTAGTTTTATAGACAGATGCACATGATATAAAGGATCCAATAAAAACGGACAGACACCATGCCGTTCATGGAGTGAAAAATATGGCCCAACTTCACAGTGTTATGTCCATGATCAGGGTCCAGTTATTTCCGAAGGTGTCTTAACACACGCAATGCAATTTCTCATAGCGGTCTCACTCTCTCTGTAGGCTTGGAGATTTAAGATGTAACATAATACTCAAAGACACTCTGATCTGTTTCATTCCTCTCACATCCTGGTGCACCAGCCTGCCATTCCCTAGTTCACCTTCTGTGCCTCTATTCCAGTAATAAGCCTGTCGTGCCCGTGGTTTGGCAACACAGCCTCACCCTTTTACTTTCTAGTGATCACAAAGGAATACTCGTAGGAGAGCTCACCAACTCACTCTCTATGATACAAACCGAAAGGATTGCGGATGCTATAAATCAGAAGAGCCAGAAATTGCTGGAAAAACTCAGCAGGTCTGGCAGCAACCTGAGGAAGGGTCACTCGAGCTTAGAGTTGATAGTGCTTGCCTTTTCCTTAGGATGGGAAATTTCAAGACTCGGGGGCATGTTTTTTAGGTGAGAGGAGAGAGATTTAAAAAGACATGAGGGGCAACTTTTTTACACAGAGGGTGGTTCATGTGTGGAATGTACTTCCTGAGGGAGTGATGGATGTGGGTACAATTGCAACGTTTAAAAGACATTTGGCTACATAAATGAATGGGAAAGGTTTGGAGAAATATGGGCCAGGAGCAGATAGGTGGGACTAGTTTAGTTTGGGATTATGTTCCGCATGGACCAGTTGGACCAAAGGGTCTGGTTCGTCGTTGTGTGATTCTATGACCAAAATGCTAATTCTGATTTCTCTCGCAGTTGCTGCCAGACCTGCTGAGCTTTTCCAGCAATTCCTGTTTTCGTTCACTCTCTATGCGTGCTGGTGGGTGGCACGGTGGCACAGTGGTTAGCACTGCTGCCTCACAGCGCCAGAGACCCGGGTTCAATTCCCGCCTCAGGCGACTGACTGTGTGGAGTTTGCACGTTCTTGTCTGCGTGGGTTTCCTCCGGGTGCTCCGGTTTCCTCCCACAGTCCAAAAATGTGCAGGTCAGGTGAATTGGCTATGCTAAATTGCCCGTAGTGTTAGGTAAGGGGTAAATGTAGGGGTATGAGGGGTGGGCACTTCGGCGGGTCGGTGTGGACTTGTTGGGCCAAAGGGCCTGTTTCCACACTGTAAAGTAATCTAATCTACTAAAAAGGGCTTGTTGGAATTCTCCTAGCAGTTAGCAAGACGTGTAATGCTTTGTCTGACAACATGGAACCTAGATTATTTGTACTTTCTGTCACCAGACGTACATATTGCATATGTGTGAAACTTGTACAATAGACACAGAAATACTTTACATTTTTCTTATCTCTTACAGAGTATTGTTTAAGAGGTGAAAAATAAAGATTCAAGTCAAACGTGACAAAAGACAGAAATCCACACTGAGCAGAAGCCAACATAATATAAGTAAAATTCATACATAACACGCTGCATGGTATGGCATGGAAGTGTCAATGCCCTCATGATACCTACTTAGCTGTAATTCTGATTGAAAATCCTAATGTGACGGAATCACTGATGCTAGTGACAATCACTGGATACTTAAACAACGTTCAAATGTAGGAGCAGCTGTTAAATCCTTGGCATGCGTAGAGGTGGAAATTCCAGACCTTGATGCTGCATCTGGGATTTTCCCATTATTAAATTGAATTAATGGAAAATGGTAGATTTATGATCATGGAATATACGCTCATATTGTGGAACTTCATGGAATTACAAGATTATAAATGCTTATTTTCACAAGGGTAAGATCTCATTGGGTCCAGCACTAAAGGTTCTGGACTTCAGCTTTCAGTCTATCTAGAACTTGACTAGTCTACGCTGGGTGGTTTATTCCCATTGGTAACTTTAAGTGAGATTTACTACTACCATCTCAAAGATGATGCCCAGTCAAACATCAATCTTCTCCATTAGTGCAGTATCCACATCCAGGATAATTTCAAGTTGGAACTGGATTCTGTGGTTCAGAACAGCATCACTCATAAAACTGAATCCCACATCATCTGGAGGGGGTCTGCTCCATACTTGGACCCTCATAGTGCCTCGAATACATGTAAAAATAGTCTGGTTCAAGCAAGAGATGCCTTTGGTATGTTTTGATAGAGTCAAACTCTAATGTTTGCTTGATTGCTTGCTTGATATGCTACTGGACAAAATTAAATTGTGTTTGTGAATATGTATATGTACAAAGATAATTTTTAATGAATAAAATATATTTTGAAATTTTTAGAAAATGCCATTATGAGTTCCAAGTTTAATACCAAGAATGAACAATGGCTCATATATCTCTCCCCACAAGAACTGACAATTTTCAGAACACCTTTTAGAGAAAATTGCTTTTTTCTTCAGATTACAGTTTGAATTATCCGTTAGCCAGGCTAGATTTGAACTGCAGATGGTGTAAACCTGTCAGGTATTTTTTTTTTCACAGATGACGTTGCAGCTCTTGAGAAACCTGAACAGGAGCACAATACAAACTTACATCAGCTCACTAGATCAGCAAGGAATAGGGTTTACTTTCCCTCAGCAAGAAATGTCAAATCAATACTAGCTCAAACAACTTTGGATCAATTTACTTTTCAAAAAGTACCAAACTTGATCTGACCAAAATTGAAGGTGTACAAAAGATGCCTGCATCACAAGATAAAAGCGACTTACAATGGTGTCATTGTTTCTTGAACTATTTACCTCTGTCTATTCTGAATTTTGTGATCAAAGTGTCTCCTCTCCTTTGTAAACAAAGTCCATGCAAGAAGATCACCAGCATGTTTCCCAATCGGTTAAAAATGCTCCATCATCCAGCAAATATGTTCTTCAATATGATGATCCCTCCAAGCTTACCATATTGGAAGCAGAGGACTCCCAGAAAAACTTCAGAGCATGTTTATTACAGGGAGAGAAATCCTATTACATTTGGATCCAAGATCCTTTCAACAGCCTGCTCAAAGCATTCCAAGGTAGAAAGGGAAACTCTCGCTTTAGTTTCTCTTAGTATAGCATTTCAACATGTACTTATCCTGGCAAGCATTTCATTGTTCTAGCTGACCACAAAACATTGGAAATGATATTTTGAAAATGTTTCATAAGTGCACCATGAATACACTCTATATTTATAAAAATCCAAGGTATGACTTCAAAGTTCAATACGAGTCAGGCTCATAGATGTTAATTCCCAATGCTCTTATTCAACTTCTCAAACCTGCAAAGATCAAATGTATCTCTTTTCAAGAGGATATTGTCAAATACAAAGCTGCTTGCCAAGCTGTTTTGCATAAGAATGTTAAACATTTGTGCTACACCTCTAGGCAATGGTTTATCTTCACTAGCAACTCTCATGTTTGGAAGACAAATCTATGTAGTACTTCCTGGATAGTTGGTTCATAAAGTAACAGCATGGATTCAATTCCTGCACTAGCTGAGATTACCATACAGGACTCGCCTTCTCAATCTCTCCCCTCAGATTAAACAGCCATCAGCCATCTCTCTCTGATCAGTCTGTTAGGTCTTTGACAATTTTACAGCATTTCCACCACACACTCTTACCATGCAACATCTCCATCAGCACGTTGCAAGCTCACAACCTCTACCATCTAGAAAGACAAGGGTAGCTAATGTGTTTCAATACCACAACATGCAAGTTTGTCTCCAATCCACAACCCATTCTGATTTGAAAATATATCACCATTGCTTTAATGCTGTTTGGTCAAAATCCTGGACCACCCTCCCTAATAGCACTATGGTGTCCCTGTATCCTAGAGGTATTGCAGAGTTAAAAGAGACAGGTCACCACCACATTCTTTTGAGCAATTAATGATGGATAATAAATGCTTGCCGAGCCAGAGACACTAACATCCAATGCACACATAAAACAAAAAGCACACAAATGATATAATATTGAAAAGAATGGAGAAACCAGTACAATTGTGTGATTAATGAACATGCAAACAACTATCCCAACTTAAACATGCCATAGCTTCAGATCTTTATATGAATACATGGATTCATGGAACCAAAGTGTGATGCTGTGACCAAATGATAAAGTTAAAAATCACACAACACCAGGTTATAGTCCAACAGGTTTAATTGGAAGCACACTAGCTTTCGGAGCGACACTCCTTCATCAGGTGACTGTGATGAAGGAGATCACCTGATGAAGGAGCGTCGCTCCGAAAGCTAGTGTGCTTCCAATTAAACCTGTTGGACTATAACCTGGTGTTGTGTGATTTTTAACTTTGTTCACCCCAGTCCAACACCGGCATCTCCGAATCATGACCAAATGATAAGACATTGTCACAAACATTGTTCAATTCTTATCACAGATGACATATTAGAGATTTGTAAAATTAACTGACCACCTTACAAGAGGTGAAAGTGTCAGAAAGTGTCTTGATGACAGTGGCAGGCGGCTCATTGTAAAATGCAGCCACGCAGTCAAGTCATAGAATCAAAGAGATGTACAGCACCAAAGCAAACTGTTTGGTCTAACTTGTCCATGCGACCAGGCACGATGAATGTGCAAGGATTAAGTTGGTCATATTGTGCATCTGACAGAGTGCTGCCTGAATATAAGATGATGCATTGTTTTGATACTAGCTGTTTTTGTTCCTGGACAATTTTGTTTTGCTATGTGACTTAAGATTTTTCAAACTGACTTTTCTATCTCAATAGTTTGTTTTGCCATTTTTGTGTTCATTTTTTTGTAATAATCTTCTGTTCTGCTGCTAACAAAACTCTGCAGCCATTCGTGACTATGTGTCTCATTGACTGACCACTGTATTTGCTAATATTTAAGAACTTTGAGATATTTATAGGTTGTGGATGATGCTGCAACAATGCAAGTCAGTGCAGAAACACATATTTAGCATCTTAATTTTTCTTAACTTTGTTTGCTGCTCTGTTTCATGCCCAACACAGAACATAATGACAGTAGATAGGCAGTATATATATATTTGTGTTGGTCTCTTTTCTGAAATCAAGTAAGTCTACAGAACTGAAGGCATGTGTGAGAATATTTTAACAGGCTGATCTCCATTCTACACATTGGCAAGCATGATAGAAAGCCATTCAGCTCATTAACTTTCTTCTCTCAAATGAACTCAATTCTAGATTACACTGTTATATTGAATGCTCAATCTCCAAAGGAATTTTTAAAATAATAAACTGTCATGGACCAGATCAGACCTTCTCAATATATTTTAAGACGTTAGCCGAGTACTTGTTCTTATTTTAAAAGTACATGTGGAGTGCCATGTTTCAGATACAATGCGACTGGTCAAGCTAATCGATGTTGAGGCAGACGCAATTTATTTAAACACAGTTGTTAAATAACAAACAAAAGAAAGAGGAATTTAGAATAACTTAACTATTGGAAAACTTAACTGAATAATTGATACAGTGCTTATACTAATTAACTGATCCAATGTAGTAACATCCCACAAACACACCCCCTGGCAAATTCAGATACAAATTCTCACATGCAGTTCTCCAATCCAGGAGGGGAAAAATATGAAGTGAACATTCAGAGAGTGTAGTAGATTAGAGATTTCTACTGAAGCTTCCAAATCTTTTGACACCCTTAAGGCTTCTACTTAAAACTAAACTTAAAAACTAAAACAAATCTAGATAGACTGGTCTGTGACAGCTGGCCCCACCCAGTCTGATTCAATCGTTCCAACTTAAAAAAATATCCCAGGGTCTCACAAATTGTTTACTTTCTTAGAGACAGCTCATTACATTTGCTTTACAACCTTTCTTCAAGAAAAAAGACCAGGACAAAATAACCTCTTAAAGTGACAGCATCATCACAATCCGTGGGTAACATTTTCAAGATGTACACAGTTGAAATTAAAGTACGATGGCAAGGCTTTTTAAATGTGAGAAATAAAAGCATTATTGTCAACAATAATAGGATTGTGAGAAACAATAGGCTTATTACTTGAATAGTCAGAATGTAAAAATGGCTATTAGAAAGAAGAACAATTTGAGATTGCTAAGAAAGACTAGTCAGTAAACTTGAAGGTGGTGCCCTTGTGATATTGTCACTAGACTAGTAACCCAGAGACACAAGCTAATGCTAAAGGACTTGTGAGTTTGAATCCTACCACAGCACATGGTGAAATTTGAATTCAATTAATACGTCTGGAATTAAAAACACAATTAAAAGTTCAATAGGGATTGTGAAATGATTGTTGAAAAAACCCAACAAAGATCACTATTAAAAACTCTGCCATCCTCATCTGGTCTGGCACTGCAATCTAGTGATTAGTGGCACAATGGGGTAATTTTTCTGGATTTCCATCTATGTAAAGTGATGGTGTCCGAAAGTAGGTTGAAAACTGTTGTGGTGTAGGAAATGCAGCAGCTAATTTGTACATAACTCAGTCCTTCAAATAAAGGCCAAACACATTTTTCGTGAGTTGAATGAAAGCAGCATACTGTAGGTGCTGGAAATCTGAACAGACATAGAAAATGCTGGAGAAACTCAGCACGTCTGGCAGCATCAGAGTTTAAACCTGCTAATGACCCTCCTTCTTGAGTTTTGAAGAAGAATCATATCGGATTTGAAACGTTAACTTCGTTTCTCTCTCCATGAATGCTGTCAGACCTGCTGAGATTCTCCAGCGTCCTGTGTTTGTTTCTTTTTTAATGAGGTTGAATGAGGAATAAATATTGTCACTACCCTTGAAATAGGACACTGGGTAAGACTTCCGTACTTTTTTTTTGAACACAGTTAAGGGACTTCTATATCCACTTAAGAGAGTAGACAGGGCCCTAGTTTAAAGGCGGCAGATCAAGTGCACAGTAATCCTTCAGTAACACACTAAAACATCAGCCTAATCATAGAATCCCTCTAGTATGGAAGCAGGCCATTCAGCTCATACCGACCCTTTGAAGAGCATCCCACCTTGACCCCAACCACCTTATCTTGCATTTATCATTGCTAACCCATCTAGCATGCACAGTCTGGGCAATTTAGCATGGCCAATACACCTATCCTGCACATCTTTGGACTAGGGGAGGAAGCCCACACAGAAATGGGGAGAACATGCAAATTCAGTGCTAACCATGGAGCCCCCATGCCACCCATTCTAGATTACAGCTTAGTTGTATTGTTCGGAAGATGTGGGTGTACCTTTAAGAGAGTTAAAAGTAGCAGACCTACCAGACACAGCACCAATGTATGTAACACTGAATTGAACAATTTGAGTAATTCGTTGCCTGGAGACAAAAACAAATTTGAATTCAGCCAATCAGTTTAAATTATACCCTGATAAAAAAATACCAATTTCCAATCAAGTTTGAATTGAGTATATTGACAATCTTAAAAGCCAATGACACAATCCAATGCTCTGGGGTATAAGTCCAGGGAAAGATTGAACAGTAGAGAGGAGAACCGACAAGCACAGACTGTGTGAAAAATAGCTCTCTTAAAAATGTACCTTTTCGAACAGTAACCTGTGATTAAGGAATTCCTAAGATAAACAAAAGAAGACACAGGAAGATCCGGATAAATGAACGAAAGCTGCCTGGTTTTGAGTTAAGAAATGTTGTTTTGTAAATCTTAATTGGGAGTTTTATCAGACTAGTATTATAGAAGGGAAGGTAAAAGATCGGTTAGAGAAAGAAATTGTAAATAGTGTTTTGTTAATTATTATCTGTTAAGAAATAAAATTGTTAATTTTTACTTTAAATAGTTCTTGGCCACTCGATTTTTACAGATTACTGCATGGGAGAACTCTTTTTTGTGTTACTGGTTAAATTAAGCAGGAGAGTTTACCCCGTGTCATAACAGTTTGGGGGCTCGGGTCTATGATTTGAACTGTTTTAGACAGATTTGAATAGATTTGGGGGTATGAAAAATCCCAGCAGATTTAAGCACTTGCAGGTTAGTATCCTAGATTTTTAACTAAACTGCAGATGAGCCAATTTATTTAATTTTGGTGACTTATGGTTGATTAAATTAAAAATAAGAGAAATGGCTCTGAAAATTGCAAAAGAGGTTCTGGGAATTGAAGATTATTCTCAAATTAGCTAAGAAATTTTAGAAGGAAAGAAAAAGACCGTACTTTTAGAATTAGCAAATAAGTTAAATTTAGGTTTAACCAAGGACTAAAGCAAAGCTGAAATTGTGAAGGCGTTACTCAAAAATGTGTCGCTGGAAAAGCGCAGCAGGTCAGGCAGCATCAAAGGAGAAGGAGAATCGACGTTTCGGGCATAAGCCCTTCTTCAGGAAACACATTTTTAAGCTCTGATCCCCAGCGTCTGCAGTCCTCACTTTCTCCAAGGCGTTACTCAAACACTTAGGTGTGTCAGAGAAACAGACAAGTGCAGTAGAGGTAGAAAAGTTTAAATTACAATTGAGGAAAATGGAGTTCAAAGATAAACAAAGGGAGAAAGAGAGAGAGAGAAGAAAAAGAGAAAGAGAGTAAGTTGTTGGCTGAGCAAAGAGAGAGAGAAGAAAAGAGAAAGGGAAGGAGAAGAGAGAGAAAGAGAAAGCGAATTTGAACTTGAGAAGTTGCAACTTAGTCAGCAAAGCCACATTAACAGGTTGGAGATTAAAAGAGAAGGTAGTGGTGTATATAAATATGTCAAACCTCTGCCACATTTTGATGAGAAAGATGTTGAAGCCTTCTTTATTTCATTCGAAAAATTGGCTCGGCAGGTGGAGTGGTCCAGGGATTTATGGGTAATGCTAGTTCAGACTAAATTGGTAGGCAGAGTTTGTGAGATATTTCCCGTGTTGTCAGATGAGGTGTCAAGAGATTAAACAGTCTATTTTCAGTGCTTATGACTTGGTACCAGAAGCATATAGACAGTGGATCAGGAACACAAAAAAGGAACCAGGTCAGACTTACGTTGAGTTTGAAAGAATTAAACATCGTCACTTTGATCAATGGGTCTGTGCTTTGAAAATAGATAGGACACTTGAGGGTCTAAAAGAGATTATTCTGCTGGAGGAGTTTAAAAACTCACTTCCAGAGATGGTAAGAATTCACATGGAGGAACAGAAAGATCAGGAAGTCAGAAGGGCAGATGAGTGCATGGTGGTGCATAAGACAAGCTTCTGGCCAGAATTTCATCCTCTGAGGGATAGAAGTTGGGAGAAGGGGAGATCCTACACAATTAAACCAAGAGTCAAGCGCCCTGGTAAGAATTTATCACAAGTTAAAGAGCCTCAGGTGTTTTCACTGTAATGGAGTGGGACACAGAAAATTACAGTGCTGTTGATTGGAGAAGGGCACCGGGAAAAGGTGTTTTCACTGCCAGAAGATGGGACACACAAAGACACAGTGCTGGTCATTAAAGAAAGGCGCTGTGGGAAAAGATATGGTAAAAGAAGCTAAGCCAGTGGCATTAATGAAGGGCCGAGAAGAGCCAAGGAGCTGCAGGAGAGTGCACAGCCTAGGCAGGGGCTGGGTATGGAGTTAGGACCTGTTCTCTACAAAGAATTCACCTCTGTGGGTAAAGTTTACTCAGAAAGAACAAGGGGAGAAGGACAACAGGTTGAAATGAGTGAGTATGCATTCTTTCTGATCTGTTACCCAAGAGACTGGTAATTTGGGGGAGAGTTGGACAGAAATTTAGCGTTTGCCTCTGTAAGATCAAATTGGAGTGCCAACTTAAGACTGGGGAAGTTACAGTGGGAGTGATAGAGAGTGTCAGTTCCAGGAATTTGATTTGTTCTTGGAAATGATTTGGCAGGATCCAAGGTGGGACTGATACCCCCCTGTTGTGGAGAAGCCCAAGGAAGACCAAGAAACTGGGGAGTTAAAACAGAAATATCTGGATATTTTCCCAGACAGTGTGGTAACCAGATCCCACTATCATAAGTCACAGCACGAAGTGAAAAGTAAAGAGAAAGATGAAGGAGTTGAGGTTCAGTTAACAGATACCCTGTTTGATGTAATGGTGCAGGAAAAATCTGAACAGGCAGAGGGTCAGACAGAAGCGTTTACTCCTGAAAGGCTAAGAGACTTGCAGCAGCAAGACAAGACAATAAAAGACATGCATATGGATGCGCACTCTGAAAAGGAGGCAGGGAATAATCCGGATGGCTGAAAGATAGAATTGCTAGATGGAAATGGAGACCACGGCAGGTTAGTGCAGAAGAGAAATGGGCCGAAGTGCACCAGATTGTGTTGCCGGTAGCATACAGACAGGATGTGTTACGGGTAGCACATGAACTATTTGTAGGAGGTCTCTTAGGAGTTGAAAGACTCCGGCTAAGGTACAAAAACATTTTTATTGGCCTGGAATGTGCAAGGATATTGTTAATTTTTGCTGTACGTGTCATGCATGCCAAACGGTAGGTAAGCCACAGGCGGTAATAAAAGCAGCACCTTTGTTGACAATTCCCACATTTGCAGAACCTTTCACACGGGTTATAATTGATTGTGTAGGCTCCCCCCCCCCCAACAAGAACTTAAAGTGGGAACCAGGACTTGTTAACCATAGTGGATGTGTCTACCAGATTTCCCGAGGCAATTCATTACGGAGTATCAAGGCAAAAAAGACGTTAGAGGAGTTAGTAGCTTTCTTCACATGGTATGGGCTACCCAGAGAGATTCAGTTGAATTTTACTGCTTGGTTGTTTAAGGAGGCTGTGGACAGTCTATTTACAGCACTTTAAATCTAGTGCATATCATCCTGAATCTCAGGGAGCTTTAGAAAAGTGGCATCAGACCTTGAAGACCATGTTAAGAGCATACTGTCAGGATTACCCGAATCTTTTTGCCATTTATCAGAGACGGCGAAAAGAATTCTACATTTGTTACTCCAAATGGGTTATATCAGTTTAAAGTGATGCCCTTTGGAATGAAGAACACGCCCACCACATTCCAAAGGCTCTTGAATAGAGTTGTGGCTGGGTTAACAAACTGTGCAATCCATTTGGACAATGTAGTGATCTTCAGTAAGTCCTGAAAAGATCACATGGTACAGTTGGCAGAGCTCTTTGAATGACTACGAGAAGCAAAACTGGAGATAAACTTAAACAAAATGGAATTCGCGAAAGCAGAGGTGACGTTCTTGGGCCTATCCTTGCTCCTGGTTCTTATGTTCTTATGTTCCTATTGTACCAATTATAAGCTTCCCAGCCTTAAGTAGGATTTTAACAAGGTCTCCTCTTAAAGAAAAGCTGAAGTCAAATAATTAAACCGAAGCTGTTCTTTTTGTAACGGGGGTCAGTTAGCTCTTCTATTCAGAAGCATATAAAGTCATAGTCATAGAGTAACACAGGACAGAAATGTCACTTCAGTCCATAGAGCCTACGCCAACCAATCAACACAACCAAAACCATAAAACTCAGCAGGTTAGGCAGCGTCTGTGGAGGGAAAGCAGATTTACTGTTTCAAATGCAGTGACCCATGTTTAGATCTAGTTCATATCAATACTTGTTCCACCTTCCAGCATTTAGCCTACAACCTTGAATCTAATGATATTTTAAGTATTCACCCACATACTTTTGTAAGGTATACCACCTCTACTACCCTCCCAGGCAGCACATTCCAGATTCCCATCACTGTCTGGGTGAATAACCTTTCCTCAAATCCCCTCTGTTCTGCATCTTAAAATTGCACTCCCATATTCTTGGCCCTTTGACTAAGGGGAACAGATAAGGTACCTCAGTGCAACTTCATCCTTGAGTACAGGAAGTTTAGTGGTTAGGTGGGGTTCAGGGAGGAGGTGAAAGAGATCTCACATTATCTACACTTCTCTTCTAACATTTTCATCTAGAAATTGGTTCTTACTCCATTACAGAAGAACCTCGATTATCCGGCAAGATCCCGATCTCAGCTAAATTATGTTATCCGGAATGCGATTAACTGAATGAAATACTCCCCGCCCATGCCCTTCGGATAATTGAGGCTCCTCTGTACATGGGAAGCGGATACCCATTTGAATCATAGGATCCCTGCATTGTGGAAACAGTCTATTCAGCCCAAGCCTCCAAAGAGCATCCTACCCAGCACCATCCCTCTACCCTTTAACCCAGCATTATCCCTAATCCGCCCCTCTTAAACACTGTGGATAATTTAGCATAGCCAATCCACCTAACCTACACATTTTTGGATTGTGGGAGGAAGCCAGCACAGACATTGGGAAAATGTACAAATTCCACACAGACAGTCACCCAAGGCAGGGATTGAACCGGGCCTCTGGCACTGTGAGGCAGCAGGACAAACCACTGAGCCACCATGATATTTGGTGACTACCAGGTAAGTGGTTAAGATCGATTCTATTCTTAAGATAAAGAAACTGGTGGTAGGCTTAACAAAATGTACAAAAAAAGGTAAATTAAAAAATGTGGATAAAATAATTAGGTAGTTAATTAAAACAAATTAAAGCTGGCAGGTGGTGATGTGTTATGCTACAGCATATGGGAGCTGTTCAATGTCAGTATGATTCAAGGCAACTGTACCTGCAATAAGTGTTGTATTATTACGCTTGCAAAAATATATAATCTGATCATTGAGATATTACAGTGTTGGAAAGTTAGAGAAAGGCAAAACATATAGGATAGCATCCCATTCCTATTAAGCTATGCTTCCTTTATTGATCTGTGCTGCTGACTTCATCCTGTTTAATTATGTTTTACCTGATTGAATGCTGTAAAAAAATCCACTTAATGAGTCACCTCTGTCAAATTAAAATGTAAATTACATTCAAAACACTCTTGCTGTATTGTTAGCTAGTTAAAAGTGACATAACAATTGACTGCTTATATCTTTTTTGTTTTTAAAATTTTCACCTTTCATCTTTCAAACGATCTTGGTGCTTTCTGTTGTATATTACATGTGGTTTTGTGGAATGGGTACACGGACACAGATGTCATAACAGTATCGCCATTATTTGCCAATGAGCTAGATGTCTCATCTCAAAGATTTTCACAGCAGATTTTTTAAAATCTGCCCACTTCCAATTATTTTGTAAAAGAAAGCAAAATTCACACAGCTGCAGCAAGCTTGACAAAATTAGTCTGCAGTTCTAAGGTTGGATTTGGTAACATAAAACTCTTCACAACTGCTAAGATCTGAAGGCAGTCTTTTGCATTTATCCAGTCATATAAATGGACTAACCTTTGATGATATTAGTCACAATGCATTTATAAACATTCCGACTTTTTAACAGCTGCAGTGTGTAAAATGCTTTATTCATCATTAAACCAGCTAAATAGAGTAGACTTACCATATTTTACAGTACATGAATCAATACTTGGAGCAGTCAAGCATGAACCGTATAGAGTGATCTTACACAGTTTTAAAAAATATTTTCTTTTGATATAAACAAAATTAAGTCGTGCATAGAACTTATAATATAACTGTGTTCCATCTGGACTGTTTAATGGTCAAAGAAATGTTATGTAGAAAAGAAAGGAAGGCTTGCATTGGATCAATGTGGTTGAGTCTGTTCTCCAAAATGGTTTAACATGACACTCAAATCAAGTCCTCATCAGTGGCATTCAAGGAATAAAAAAAACTTATGTAGCAACTTTATTTTCATTGAAACATTTTGCTGATGTGGTCATTATACTGGTATAAGAAACACTAGAGTAAAATTGTCAACAATGAGGTCTCAGAAGCAAAGTTAAAAATCATACAAAACCAGGTCATAGTCCAACAGGTTTATTTGGAAGTACAAGTAGCTAGGGGGGCAGGACCATAGGACACAGAATTTATAGTAAAAGATCAAAGTGCCATACAACAAATGCAATGTTTTGAACAAATCTGGATTGCTGTTCAGTCTTTAATCACTTAGAATGGGGATGCAGGTTTTGATTCATTAATATGTAAATCCCAGAACTTAATTCAAGTCACATTCCTGGGATAACTTAAGGTTTTATAAAAAAGGTGACATCTCAGCTCAGACAATGCATTAAAGGTGTGACATTAGAGTCTGCCTGTATCCAATCTTGAGTAAGACTGGTTCTATTTCCAAAGTAGGAATTGAGAAAATGTCAGATGGACTGACTGCCGACAGACTGTAGGCAAAAGTGAGGACAGCAGATGTTGGAAACCAGAGTTTAGATCAGAGTGGGGGTGCATAGTAAAGGGCAGAAGGTTTACAGGGGATGAGAAGACCAACCTTTTCACCCAGAGGATGGTGGGAATGTGGAACTCACTGCCTGTAAGGGTGGTAGAGACAGAGATCCTCATAATATTTAATCAGTATTTAGACATGCCAAGGCATACAAAGCAGCCTTACAAAACATCACAGAAGTGTTTCACAGGAGGCTCCCAAGCACTGAGGATGTCACCTAGGCAGGGCAAGAAACGTCTGCAACACAAATTCCCAGCTCGGCGAACAGAACCACAACAACGAGCACCCAAGCTACAAATCTTCTCACAAACTTTGAATACAAAGCTATGGGCCAAATACTGGAAGATGGGATTCAAATAGTTAGGTGACTGTTTTGATCGGTGCAGAAACGATGAGACAAAGGTCCTTTTTCTCTGCTGGAAACCTTTATGATTCAATGTCTCTAACTGCTCCTGCTTTGAAAGAGGGCCACAAAACCTTTTGTGTCCCCCTGTGAGGAAAGACACAATCTCAAGTAACACCTTGATCAAAAGACATCTCTGGCAGAGCATCAGTCTCTTGTTATTGAGCAAATAAGCCAATCTAGATTTAGCAATGAACTCGCTGAAGTGGGTGGTTTGAGCTTTATCCATGGAGTTACACCCATGGTGATCTCCAGTCATAAGATTTGGGCAATGGATATCTATATTGCATGCTTAAGATACTCTATTTATAGTTACAATGTCCCTATTCTGAGTCTGCTAAATCTCTGTCTCTAATTTGTCTAAGAGCAACTATTGTCTTACTCTCAGGAGTTCCAACAACCTCTCTTATTTGCATACTAATACTATTTTCCATACAATTTATGTATTTAAAAGAGTAACTACAATTCTTCCATTCTTCTATTCCCTCAGTCTAAATAGCACGAAACTGTTGATGATAGCGTTACATTACCATGTACATTATGGTACCTTCTTAGCGCAGTAGGCAGGGTGTTAGTCTCATAATCTGAAGGCCCTGAGTTCAATCCTTAGAGAAGGCAGGTTTGTGGCTTGCTCTTGTCAAGAGGAAGGAGAAGACTTATGAGGGGATGAGGTGTGAAGGCTCAGTTAGGGGGCTTGAGAGTTTTAAGTTACCCAGAAAAAATCTAAAGAGAGGGTGAAGAAGAACCAGAAGGACATGAGAAGTTGTTGGTGAATAGGATCAAGGAAAACCTTAAGGCCTTCTACAAGCATATCAGGAATAAAAGTGAGTTCAGAGTAAGATTACAGCCAATCAAAGATAGTGGTGGAAAGTTGTGCGTGGAATCTGAGGACGTTGGGGCAGCGCTTAATGAATACATTTCATCAGTATTCACACTAGAAAAGGACAATGTTAGTGAGATGAGATTCTCTACATTGTGGAAACAGGCCCTTCAGCCCAACAAGTCTGCACCACTCCTCCGCAGAGAACCCCAACCCAAACCCATTCCTCTACATTTGCCCCTGACTAGCACAGTGGGCAATTTAGCACGGCCGATTCACCTGACCTGCACACCTTTAGATTGTGGAAGGAAACTGGAGCACCCAGAGGAAACCCACGCAGACACAGGGAGAATGTGCAAACGCCATACAGACAGGCAGGAATCAAACCCAGGACCCTGGTGCTGTGAGGCAGCAGGGCTAACCACTGAGCTACCGTGCCGCCCACAATACAGCAATACAGGCTACAAGATTAGATGGGATTGAGAATGACAAAGAAGAGGTTTTAGCAATTTTGTAAGATTTGAAAATACATGAGACCCATGGGCTGGATGGGATTTATTCTCAGATTCTTTGGGAAGCCAGGGAGGAGATTGCAGAGCCTTTGGCTTTGATCTTTATGTCATTATTGTCGACAGGAGTAATGCCAGAAGACTGGACGATAACAAATGTTGTTCCCTTGTTTAAGAAGGGGAGTCGGGACAACCCTGGTAATTATAGACCAGTGAGCCTAACGTCAGTTTTGGGTAAGATGTTGGAAAAGGTGATAAGAGGTAGGATTTATAATCATCTGGAAAGGAATAATTTGATTAGGGATAGTCAACACGGTTTTGGCAAGGGTAGATCATGCCTCGCTAACCTTATTTAGTTCTTTGAGAAGGTGAAAAAACAGGTGGATGAAGGTAATGTGATGTATATGGACTTCAGTAAAACATTTGATAAGGTCCCACATGGTAGGCTATTGCTCAAAATATGGAGCTTCGGGATTGAAGGTGATGTAGCGGTTTGGATTATAAATTGGCTAGCTGAAAGAAGACAGCGGGTGGTGGTTGATGGGAAATGTTCATCCTGGAGCTCAGTTACCATGGTGTGCCGCAAGGATCTGTTTTGGGGCCACTACTGTTTGTCATTTTTATAAATGATCTGGAGGTGGACGTAGAAGGATGGGTTAGTAAAGTTGCGGATGACATTAAGGTAGGTAGACTTGTGGATAGTGCTGAAGGATGTTGTGGGTTACAGAGGGGCATAGATAAGATGCAGAGCTGGGCTGAGAAGTGGGAAATGGAGTTTAATGCGAAAAAATGTGAGGTAATTCACTTTGGAAGAAGTAACAGGAATGCAGAGTACTGGGCTGATGGTAAAATTCTTGGCAGTGTAGATGAACAGAGAGATCTCAGCGTCGAGGTGCATAAATCCCGAAAAGTTGCCACCCAGGTTGATAGGGTTGTTAAGAAGGCATATGCTGTATTGGCATTTATTGGTGGGGGATTGAGTTTTGGAGCCACGAGGTCATGCTTCAGCTGTACAAGACACTGGTACGGCCACACCTGGAGTATTGCGTGCAGTTCTGGTTACCGCATTGTAGGAAGGATGTGGAAGCTTTGGTAAAGGTTCAGAGGAGATTTACTCGGATGTTGCCTGGTAAGGAAGGAAGGTCTTACACGGAAAGGCTGAGAGATCTGAGGCTGTTTTCGCTGGGTGAGAGGTGACTTATTCGAGACGTATAAGATCATCAGGGTGAACAGTGAGACCCTTTTTCCTCAGATAGTGAAGGTTAACATGGGGGATTCGGAGATGCCGGTGTTGGACTGGGATGTACAAAGTTAAAAATCACACAACACCAGGTTATAGTCCAACAGAATTAAACCTGTTGGACTATAACGTGGTGTTGTGTGATTTTTAACATGGGGGACATAGCTTTAAATTGAAGGGTGATAGATTTAGGACAGATATCAAAGATAATTTCTTTACTCAGATTAATAGGGGCATGGAATGGCCTGCTTGCTACTGTTGTAGACGTTAAGGAAATTTAAATGGGCATTGGACATACATATTGATAATAATGGAACGGCATAGGTTAGATGGGCATCAGAATAATTTCACAGGTTGGCCCAACATTGAGGGCCAAAGGGCCTGTACTGTGCTGTAACATTCTATGTTCATGCAATCATCATATTAATTCTCCATAAAACTAAATGAAGAGTAGTCCATTCAGCCCATCACATCTGCTCTGTGTTTCAATGAGGTCACGGTTAATCTGTTAAAAATCACACAACACCAGGTTATAGTCCAACAGGTTTCATTGGAAGCGCACTAGCTTTTGGAGCGACGCTCCTTCATCAGGTGATAGTGGATGAAGTTCATCAGATGAAGGAGCATCGCTCCGAAAGCTAGTGTGCTTCCAATTAAACCTGTTGGACTATAACCTGGTGTTGTGTGATTTTTAACTTTGTACACCCCAGTCCAACACCGGCATCTCCAAATCATGACGGTTAATCTGATATTCCTCAAGTCCACTTTCCTGCCTTTCCTCCATAACCTTTGATCCCCTGCTGATTAAAAATCTATCTATACTTGTCTTAAGCTTCCTAATGGCCTAGGTTATACAGGTGCACCACCGTCAGAAAAGGGATTCCTCCTCATCTCTGTTGTAAATATTCTGAGACTATATCCTCTGGTCCTCAACTCCAATACGGTTGGCGGCCTAACATGGCATCAGCCTGGATTCCAGTCTCGAGGTGAATCCAGAGTGATCTCTCAGCCTTGAGAACCTCCAGGTGATGCTTGATTGGAAACTAGGTACCAGTATGTACTGGATTGGAAGGACTGTTATTCAGAACATTTTATTTATGCATTCCCTAATCTATTCCTACAATCTGCAATGCTGAATGTCTTTATTTCTTTTATTTTCCCCAAGAACTTGCACTGAAGAATCAGTACCAAAGAACCTCTGTACTTAACGTGGTGCTGTAAGTGTTGACTCATAAACCTTTCACTTTACTCATCTGTGCCAATAAAACAGAGTTAATTCAATGAGACACAACCATTCCATACACACTACTCTACAGTGGGATTTGAACTCACAACCTTCCAATATCCCATTCCAGAACACTCTGCTTTAGCCACTTCATAGAACTGCACCGAGCTAGTATTTCTTGACACAAAAGTTCACTTCTCTCAAATCTATTGCTACAATCAGCTGCCATTCTCTTCCCAACTTCCCAATGTTCATATATCTGGACACAAACTAGTGACCCTAAATAGTATTTTCATCTGTCCTCTAAGTTTACATCCACGATCTCTTCTTTAAAGTTATGACTCAAGTGTATTGCTTTAAAATTTCTTGTTTGTTGTATGAGACATGTAATCAGATGGAAAATAACTACCAGAAATAAAAGGTCAAAGAAGCTCATTAGCAAGTGTGTTCATTACGTTATAATTACCTTTTGCTGAAAACTCATCTATTGATCCATGAATGCCTGTGTGCAACATCAGATTAAAGCTTTATTAACAGAGTATAGAGGAGATGGCATTGAAATTGTATGATTGTACTTGGTAGAAATCAGCTGGAGTACAGAGTGTAGTTGTGAATGTTTCATTGTACCAAAGTTATGAATGCATTGGAGGGAGCGCAGATGAGGTTTACGAGAATGATGCCAGGAATGAGAAACTTCTGATATGAGGATAGACTGAAGAAATTGGGACTGTACTCCTCAAAGAGGAGATTTGATAGAGAGTTTCAAAATCATGACATGATTGAAAAGAGTAAATAGGGAGCAGTTACGGGTGCTGGCAGGTGGGACTAGTTGGGGTTGGGATATCTGGTCGGCATGGACGAGTTGGACCGAAGGGTCTGTTTCCATGCTGTACATCTCTGTGACTCTATGATTCTATAAAAACCACAAGACCGAGAGGAAATTGATGTAAAGTGATGTGCAAAAGACGCAAGGGTAATGTGAGAAAATACATCAGAAAGAAAGCAAGTACATTGGGTAGGAAAGGTACTGCCTGGAAATATGATGGAGGCAGTTTCAATTGAGACATTCACTGGATGACTATTTGAATAGAAATAGTGGGCGAGGGTATGGGGGAAAAGCAGGAGACGGGCACTGGGGAATAGAACTGGGGCAGGCACGATGGACTGAATGGCCTCTTTCCCGGCCATAACAGTTCTGTGATTCTATGAATTCCAATGTTTCTGTAAATCTGCAGGTGATGATGCTCATTTGAAAAGCCAGTGCAGGCACGATGGGTGAAAGGCCCTCCTTCTGCACCCTTAGTTAAAGACAACAAAACTGCAGATGCTTTAACCAAGGGTAGATAGACAGGAGACTGGGAGAACATAGCAAGCCAGGCAGCTTTAGGAGGTGTAGAAGTCAACGTTTCAGATGTAACCCTTCTTCAGGACCAGGAGTGTAAGGGGAGCTGCAGACAAAGGGGTGAGGGGGAGAATTTTGGGTGGGGAAAGGGGCAGAGTGATGAGGTAGTGATAGGTGGACACAGGTAGAGTGTACCACCTGGATGGTCAATGGGAGGAATGAATCCAGTTGGTGGCTAGAAGGAAGGGTCAATCAGAGGAATACATAACCTCCTGTCCCATCCCCCAACTCCCTATCCAGCCCCTGCCTCCTCCCTTCCATTCCTCTGACTGACCCTTCCCTTCCTTCCAGCTACCAAGTGGATTCAATCCTCCCATCAGGCAACCAAGTTGTACCCACTACCTGCGTTCACCTGTCCCTACCTCACCCTTCCACCCCTCTCCCCATCCAAATCTCCACTACACCTTATCTGCAGCTCCCCCACACCCAGCCCCAGTACTGAAGAAAGGTTACACCCGAAACATTGACTTCTCCATCTCTTAATGCTGCCTGGTTTGGTATGTTCCTCCAACCTCCTGCTTGTTGTCCTTCTGCACCCCGACAAATCTGTGACCCAGTAAAGTGTCCAAATGCACACTTGATGCAAATTAGCTGGGTATAAATTTGCACCTCTATTGTCAAGTGCAACAGGAAACAGAGAGATTTCTCTGGCGTCGAGTCGTGATTTTTTTGAGTGATTTCTATTCATTTATCCTCGCTGATAAGCTGCTCTGTATTTTCTCTTTTATTTAATTTATTTTGATAAGTCGCATTAAACAGTGAAAAGAATCCACAATTGCATAATCTTAAACATGCTGTGCCTAATGTGCATGAATGATGAGTAGATAGCTTGAGACATTAAATTTTATTCATAAAAGATGAGTAAATGCTTTGAGTTTGGTACATTGATGGCCAGTTTGTTACGTTGATCTTCACTTGTTCATGCCCACTTTTATGTTCCAGTAGATCTTGATGAGAATGACAATAATTTGTGCAATTTCAGCGATAAACATGCAATTATCCTTGATTTCCTGAGCATAGACAGCAAAGACATGTGTCATCAGTGCACACAGACAATTCCTCCTGCAAAAGGTCAAGCAAAGTTGGGCCTGATCATGTCTGTGTCCTAGGCCTGCATTTCTTTGATTTTTTTTAGCCCTTGCTCACGGGGACTGATACTCAGGTGGCAATCAAAATTTTGTCAGGTTTCCGTACTTAAATAATGAATCAGCTTCCTTTAATGTAAAATAACTTTTCCACTTAGTGCAGAGCTAAGCCTCGGTTCTGGTAAGATCCCAGTGATTTGGAAAACTGCGAATGTGATATTTCTAATCAAGAGAGGACGGAGATAGAGATTAAGAAACAATAGGCCTGTTAGTCTAACATCTAACATTGAGACAATGCTAGAAACAATTACTAAGGAAAATGTAACACACTTAGAAAATCATAATGCAATCAAGCAGAATCGACATGTCTTCATGCGTGAGACAAATTTGTCAGGATCCCTTAAGAACAGTGGAATTTCAAAAGGTCTTTGATAAGGTGCTCATGATGTTGGGGGTAATATATTGGCATCAATGAAAGATCTGCTAACAAGATAAATGGGATCATTTTCTTTTCAGATTGTCCATGAGTTATGCGTCTCTAGGACAAAGGCCTCAAGTATTATTTACGTATATATTAATGATTTAAATTGACCATGGCAGCCAAATTTGCAGACAAATCAGAAATAGTCTGGAAAGCAAGTTCCCAAGGTAGAAAGGAGGATTCCTGTGGAGGTATCAGAGTCTCATCTGCTGGTTGTGAAAGTGGTGAATAAGCCATATTGCATCTTTCCAGGAAGGCCCACCAAAACACAAGCCAATCAGAACACGGTGAGGTCACCAGAAGGACTTCTCCTGGCACTAAGGCCCAAGAAGCAGTAGTCCCATTTATTAAGAGCCGCTGGTGAATCAGAGTGTAATCAGCTGCAACAATATTGTATTGACGCTAATGTGCTAACCTTAATACCATGAGACTTTATGTAGAGCTCTAAAAATATAGAAAACAGAAGTAGGAGTAGGCCATTCAGCCCTTCGAGTCTACTCCGCCATTCAATACCATCATGACTGCTACATCTTTCTCTAAATACGCTGTTGGATAATTGGGCTCCCCTGCTTATCCCACTCTGCAGTGGAGCCAGATGACCTTGCCTTTGGTGGACAAACCCCCATGATTGACCATGGATCACCCATTTGGCCAATTTGGTTGGACAGCCCCAACAAAGGTATGACCTGAACCTTGACTGATCTGTGGGCAGCTCCCATACTGACTCACCGTGACTCCCCAGTCTAGTTGCACTGCATCCATAGGACTCAGATCTTATGAAGCATTGCCAATTTATTGATGCACATGAAGGTCTCTAACCATTGTTATGGACCTGACCAAACGCCCTCAAAATATTCAGAAAATTGTTTAGCCAAAACTTTTTCTTTTTTTAAAGGCAAATGTAAGATTCCAAATATAATTTGATTGGTCAAACTACCGGATTTAAAGCAAAACGCATTTTATTCATCCACTATAGTTAAAATAAAGAAAAAAAGAAAGAATTGGAATAACTTAACCCTATTGGAAAATTTAACTGAATAATAGGTACAGTAAGTGTTACTAATTAACTGTTCCAATTTGCCAACATCCTATAAACATACTCTTGGCAAAAGGGAAATTTAGAACACAGATAGATTAGATTACATTACAGTGTGGAAACAGGCCCTTCGGCCCAACAAGCCCACACCGACCCGCCGAAGCGCAACCCACCCATACCCCTACATTTACCCCTTACCTAACACTACGGGCAATTTAGCATGGCCAATTCACCTGACCTGCACATCTTTGGACTGTGGGAGGAAACCGGAGCACCTGGAGGAAACCCACGCAGACACGGGGAGAACATGCAAACTCCACACAGTCAGTCGCCTGAGGCGGGAATTGAACCCAGGTCTCTGGCACTGTGAGGCAGCAGTGCTAACCACTGTGCCACTGTGCCGCCCCAAGTCTTGCATGCAACTCGAGAAGCAGGAAGCGAACCTCCAGATTTTGAATTGAGGGAAAGAATCGTTTCTACTTCTTCAAGACAGCAGCTGCTAAAAGCTAAAACTAAAATTCCTGGCTGTATTGGAACTTGACCACACTCATTCAGGCTGCTTCTATTGTTCCAACTATTAAAAAAAACCCATGGCCTCACAAGTTGTTTACTCTATTGGCTCTAGTACATAGCTCTGTGTCTCTGCCTTAAAACCTCTCTTCAAAAAATAAGGACAAAACACGCCTTTTAAAGTCACAGTATTGCCACACCATTCGCAAGCGAGATTCTCATCTCATTGTTCAACACTTAAGTGGAGAATCAGATGTCTAGCTCCTGATGTTGAGAATGTCTTTACTGCCAACCTTAACTTACTTTCTCGGCCATGCACATTCCGTTTGGGAGCTGGGAAGATTCCACTTATGGTAGCTGTTGTCATGTTGAAAGCATATAGCCAACTTGGATTTTTGAAAGATGTTTGATAAAGTCCAACATCAAAAGTTATTACACAAAATAAGAGATCATGGCATATGGAGAAACATGTGGGGTAATACAGCATGGGAGAAGGATTGGAATCAGAGATTAGGGATAAATGGATCTTTGTCAGTTTGGCAAGTTTTACTGAACATAATGCCGGGACCTGAACTTTATCAATGACTTGGATGCAGAAACCAGTAGCTGTTTCTTTTGATGACAGTGAGCTAAGTAAGAAGGTAAGTTACCTAGAGAAGGTAGAATCTGCAAATTAATACAATAAATATTTGGTAGATGGAGTGTAATGTAAGAAAATGTGAACTTACCTACTTTGATAAGAGGAATAGAAAATCAGTGTACTGTTTAATGGAGAAAGATTATAGATCTGAAAGGTACAAACAGATCTGGTATGTGAATCACAAAGGGTTAGTTTGAAAATACAAATGATTAGAAAGGCAAACAGACTATTTCCATTTATTGCAAGGGAAATAGGGAAATTTAACTGCAGCTGTGTGAAGTCTTAATGAAACCACTTCTGGAGCAATGTATACAATTTTGATCTTCTTATTTGAAGAATATACATAAGATTGCTGGAACCAGTCCAGAGAAGGTACACCAAGCCAATGTCTAGAAAGAAGGCCTGATCTTATGAAGAACAATTTGATCCTTTACCCATTAGCGTTTAGAAGTATGAGAGGTGATCTTATTGAAACTTCAGCAAATGGCATGGATAGGAAAAGTATGAGGCTTTTTCACAGGGTGAAGGAGTCAATTACTAGGAGACACAAGTTCAAGGTGCGAGGGGAGAAGTTTAAAAGAGATGTGTGAGGCAGGTTTTTCACACAAAGGATGGTGAGTGCCTGGAATGTGCTGCCAGAGGAGGTGGCGGAAGCAGACACAATAGCAGCATTGAAGACGCACCTGGACGAATACGTGAATAGGAAGGGAATGGCGGGATCCAGATCCTGTAAGTGAAGACAGTTTTAGTATGGAAGGGCAAAATGTGGTGGTGCAGGCTAGGAGGGCCGAAGAGGCTGTTCCTGTGCTGTATTGTTCTTTATTCTTTCTTTGAAATGTGTAAGGTCCAAGGGCACTAGACAGGTTTTTACCTAAGACGATGTTTCTCCTGATTGGAGAGTCTAGGCCTAGGGCACACAGCTGCGAATGAAAGGTTAGGACTGAGATGAGGATTTTTTTTTGTTCAGATTCATTAGTCTGTGCAGTTCCCTTTCTCAGAGAGCAGTGGACCCTGGTTCACTGCATATACTCAAGGCAGAGTTAGACAGATTTTGTTGAGAGACAATGGAGTCAAGGGTGGTGCAGACAAGGAAGTAAAAATGGGACCACAACCAGATCAGTTATTATCTACAATTTCACTGAATTCCTACAGTACAAAAAGAGACCATTCAGTCCATCAAGTCTGCACCAATCCTCCAAAGGGTATCCTACCCAGACTCCAAATACAAACTGCGCACAGACAATCATCCAAAGATAGAATCAAACCCGGGTCCCAGATGCAACACTAATCACTGTACCACCATCTTATTGAATGGCAGAGCAGTCTCAGAGTGCTGAATGATTTATTCTTATGCCTCAGTCCTAAGGTCCTATAATTTGGCTCCATAAGCAGCAAAAAGATAAAGATCTGGCAAACTGTTTCTCTTTATTGATGTTGGTCAGCTATTCATGTCTTCGTTGAGATAATAGTACCTTCAATAATGCTGCATTCCCTTCACTTCACTCCAGTGGAATGACCACTCAAAATCTTATATTACAGTCAGAGGTAGATGTACTGTCAACAGAGACATGGATGCAGTTGTTAGTTCCATTTGGGAGAATGTTAGCAGCATTCCTGTAGATAGTAATCTGCAGTTTTTTTAGTGGATTTGTAGCTTCGGTTGAGGTTCAGGATGCAAGTTTGCTCCCTGAGCTGGAAGGTTTGTTTTCAGACGTTTCATCACCCATACTAGGTAACATCATCAGTGAGCCTCCGGTGAAGTGCTGGTGTTATGTCTCACTTTCTATTTATGTCTCTTGGTCTGTTAAGTTGAGTGTTATCATTTCCAGTTCTTTTTCTCAGAAGATGGTAGATGGGGTCCAAATCAATGTGTTTATTGATGGACTTCTGGTTAGAATGCCAGCTTCTAGGAATTCCCGTGCATGTTTCTGTTTAGCTTGTCCAATGGATGGATGTGTTGTCGCTCATTGGGCGGCACGGTGGCACAGTGGTTAGCACTGCTGCCTCACAGCGCCAGAGACCCGGGTTCAATTCCTGCCTCAGGCGACTGACTGTGTGGAGTTTGCACGTTCTCCCCATGTCTGCGTGGGTTTGCTCCGGTTTCCTCCCACAGTCCAAAGATGTGCAGCTCAGGTGAATTGGCCACGCTAAATTGCCCGTAGTGTTAGGTAAGGGGTAAATATAGGGCTATGGGTGGATTGCGCTTCGGCGGGTTGGTGTGGACTTATTGGGCCGAAGGGCCTGTTTCCACACTGTAATGTAATCTAATTTAATAATTGCCTGTATGTGAGGATACTATTGAGAGTAGGTCATATCCTTTTGTGGCTAGTTGGTGTTCATGTATCCTGGTGGCTAGCTTCCTACCTGTCTCTCTGATATAGTGTTTGTTACAATCCTTGCATAGCATTTTGTAAATGACATTAGTTTTGGTGTTCACATGGGGTTCTTTACTTTCGTCAGCCACTGTTTAAGTGTGTTACAAGGTTTGAGGGCTACCATGATGCCAAGGGGTCTGAGTAGTCTGGAAGTCATTTTGGAGATGTCTTTGTATGGTAATGTGGCGAGGGTTTCTGGGCATGTTATGTCTGCTTGTTTGGGTTTTTTGTTGAGAAATTGGCAGGTTGCGTTTATTAGGTACCTGATTTGGAGATGCCGGTGTTGGACTGGGGCGTACAAAGTTAAAAAAACACACAACACCAGGTTATAGTCCAACAGGTTTAATTGGAAGCTCACTAGCTTTCGGAGCAACGCTCCTTCATCAGGTGGTTGTGGAGGACACAATTGTAAGACACAGAATTTATAGCAAAAGTTTACAGTGTGATGTAACTGAAATTATACATTGAAAAATACCTTGATTGTTTGTTAAGTCTCTCATCTGTTAGAATGACCATGATAGTTTCACTTCTTTCATATGTAAATCTCAATTTTATTTTAACAGTTACATTCTCATGTTAACTGTAACAATTGGTGTCAGCCCAGATAAGATGTTAAGATGATGAAGATGTTAGCCCCCTGTGTTCTGTTGTCTGTGCCATAATGTTTAGACTGATTCTAATCTAAAAACTGAGTTAACGCTGAATTACATGGATTCATGCAGTTTTTGAGCAAAGAATAATGTAACTCTGCAAGTACAAATTCACCCCACAAACATATATGTGTATGGGTGCATGTGGGTTTTTTCATGTGTGCGTGTATGTGTGTGAGTGTAAAGGGCTCTAAGTCTATGAGAGGGTGCATGTGAGAGTGTGGGACTGTGTGTCTGTAGGAGTGTGTGTGTGAGTGTGTGCGTGTGTTTGGGGTGGACGGTTTTGAGTGTCTGTGAGAGAGACTGTATGTGTGTGTGTGACTGTAAAGTGTCTAAATCATTGAGAGGGTACACGTGTGAGTGTCGGAGTGTGTGTGTGGGCGTGCAAGTGCCTCTGTGTGTGTATAGTGCAATGGTGGTCACCTGTAATGTGACATAAACCCAAGGTCCCGGTTGAGGCCCTCCCTGTGGGTACCGAACTTAGCTATCAGCTTCTGCTCGGCCACTTTTCACTGCTACCTGTCCCGAAGTCCGCCTTGGAGGATGGTCACCCGAAGGTCCGAGGTCGAATGTTCCGGACCACTGAAGTGTTCTCCAACTGGGAGGGAACACTCCTGTCTGTTGATTATTGTGTGGTGCCCATTCATCCGTTGCCATAGCCTCTGCTCGGTTTCCCCAATGTACCATGCCTCCGGGCATCCTTGCCTGCAGCGTATGAGATAGACAACGTTGGTTGAGTCGCATGAGTACTTGCCACGTACATGGTGGGAGGTGTCCCCACGTGTAATGGTGATATCCACGTCCACACTCTGACACGTCTTGCAGCACCTACCGTGACACGGATATATGGAGTTGTCCTGAAAGCCGGGCAGTTTGCTGCGAACAATGATCTGTTTAAGGTTTGGCGGTTGTTTAACGGCGAACAGTGGAGGTGTGGGGAAGATTTTGGTGAGGTACTCATCCTCATTGATAATGTGTTGCAGGTCACGAAGAACATGACGTAGTTTTTCAGCTCCTGGGAAGTACTGGAACAATGAAGGCTACCCTGTCGGTTGCAACACGTGTCTGTCTCCTGAGGAGGTCATTACGGTTTCTTGCTGTGGCACGTCGGAACTGGCGATTGATGAGTTGAGCATTGTACCCCTTTCTTATGCGGGCATTCCTGAGTTCTTCCAGGTGCCCATCATGTTCCTCTTCATCTGAACAGATCCTGTGTACACATAAGGCTTGTCCTTAGGGGATGGCTGTTTTAATATGTTTTGGGTGGAAGCTGGAGAATTGTAGCATTGAGGTTGTCTGTGGGTTTGAGGTAGAGTGTGGTGCTGAGGTGTCCGTCCTTGATAGAGACGCATGTGTCCAAGAATGAGACAGATAGCAGAGAGTAGTCCATGGTGAGTTTGATGGTGGGATGAAACTCGTTAATATCATTGTGTAGTTTTATCAGTGACTCCTTGCCATGGGTCCAGAGGAAGAAAATGTCATCAATGTATCTGGCGTATCTACGCGTACGGTCCTGCGTAGAGAAACCTTATTTTAACCTGTGCACGAAGATGTTTGCATATTGGGGTGCAAATTTGGTCCCCATGGCTGATCCATGTGTCTGGATGAAGAACTGGTTGTCACCGGTGAAGACGTTGTGATCGAGGATAAAGCGGATGAGTTGTAGGACGGTGTTCGGAGTTTGGCAGCTGTTGGTGTTGAGTACTGAGGCTGTTGCTACGATGCCGTCATTGTGGGGGATGATGGTGTAGAGTGCTGAAATGTCGATTGTGACAAGGAATGTTTTTGGTTCAACTGGTCCATGGGTGCTGTGTTTCTGTAAGAAATCTGTAGTGTCGTGATAAAAACTGGGGATCCCCTGTACAATGGGTTTCAAGATGGCTTCCACATAGCCGGAGAGATTTTCACATAGGGTCCCATTGCCTGATACAATGGGACTTCCTGGTGTGTTGGCTTTGTGTATCTTTCAAAGGCAGTAGAAGTCGCCTACGCGAGAAGTACATGGGATGAGGGCGCGTAGGGAACTCTGTATGTGGCAGGTACCCATTTAAAACCGCCAACGTTGTCTATCTCATATGCTGCAGACAAGGATGCCCTGAGGCATGGTACATTGGTGAAGCTGAGCAGAGGCTTTGGCAACGGATGAATGGGCACCACACAACAATCAACAGACAGGAGTGTTCCGTCCTAGTTGGGGAACACTTCAGCAGCCCAGCACAGTTGACCTCGGGCCTTTGGCTGACCATCCTCCAAGATGGACTTCGGGACAGGCAGCAACAAAAAGTGGCTGAGCAGAGGATGATAGCTAAGCTCAGTACCCATAGGGAGGGCCTCAACTGGGACCTTGGGTTCATGTCACACTACAGGTGACCACCATTGCACTATACACATACACAGACACTCCTACACACACACACACACACACAGACACGCACACAGACACTCCTAAAGACACACATACTGCCACACTCATACACACAACTCCCCAGCCCAGACACACATAAACACACACACAAACACAGACACACACTCTCTCACACTCACACATGCATCCTCTCACAGACTTAGACCCCTTTACATTCACACACAAATATACACCCTCTCTCACAGACACTCACAACCCCCCACCCTAGACACACGTACACATACACATATACACACAAACCCACACGCACACATACACATATATGTTTGTGGGGTGAATTTGTACTTGCAGAGTTACATTATACTTTGCTCAAAAACTGCATGAATCCACGTAAGGCTCTTTTAACTCACTTTTTAGATTAGAATCAGTCCAAACATTATGGCACAGACAACAGAACACAGGGGGCTAACACCTTCAACATCTTATCTGGGCTGACACCAGTGTTTAACCAGTTGTTACAGTTAACCTGAGAATGTAACTTTTTTTTAAAAATGTGATTTTCATATGAAAGAAGTGAAACTAACATGGTCATTCTAACAGATGAGAGACTTAACAAACAATCAAGGTATTTTTCAATGTATAATTTCAGTTACATCACACTGTAAACTTTTGCTATAAGTTCTGTGTCTTACAATTGTGTACTCCACAACTACCTGATGAAGGAGCAGCACTCCGAAAGCTAGTGCTTCCAAATAAACCTGTTGGACTATAACCTGGTGTTGTGTCATTTTTAACTATTGGGTACCTGTTCTTCCTGAATATGCTGTATAGGTGTTTTTCTTCTGCTGTTCATAGTTCCTGGGTGCTGCAGTGTGTTGTGGCCCATTGAAGTAATGTCCTGATACAGCTTCATTTGTGGTTCTTAGCAGAAGCGGTAATGCAGAACAAACAGCCCTCCCAACTATCCTACCCAACCTTTGGATCCGTTATGTGGATGACACCTTTGTCATCACAAAACGGAACAAATAAGAGGAAACTTAACATCATCAATAATATCCTTGCTGGTATAAAAGAGGAGGAGAAGGGCATCAGACTCCCATTCCTAGATGGCACAGTAGAACAAACAGTTAATGGAGAACTTCAAACCAGTGTCTACAAGGAAGCAAAACACACAGACCAAATACTGATTTACAGAAGCAATCATCCCAAAACCCACAAAAAAAGCTGCAACTGGACATTATTTAAACAGGCCACAACACACTGCAGGATGAAGAAGGACCCACTTTGACTGGGACAACGCATCCATCCTAGGACAGGCTAAACAGAGACAAGCACAGGAATTCCTAGAAGCCTAGCATTCTAAACGGAACTCCATCAATAAACCCCACTGTCACTATCCCCAACCCCAGAACCCCGAGGGGAACACTACCCCTGCTCATGACTCCACCCCCATTCCCCCCCACCATCACACCCACTCCAGTTACAGATTCCGCCCCCACTCCCAGCTCCACACCCACACCAGATCCCAGCTCCCAGCCCTGCCGAGTTTTCACCATCCCCCCAGACCTCCCCCT
>NC_057722.1:68556028-68585782 GCF_004010195.1 Chiloscyllium plagiosum | reverse complement strand
TCTAGCTTATCTCTCCACGCTTCAGGCTCACTGCTTTTTTTCCTGATGAAGGGCTTTTGCCCGAAACGTCGATTTCGAAGCTCCTTGGATGCTGCCTGAACTGCTGTGCTCTTCCAGCACCACTAATCCAGAATTTTATTCATTAAATGTGAATGAACATTCCCAGAATGTTAGCCGAGTGTTTGGGATTATAGTTCAGTGACATTCCCGCTGGAACACTGCCTCTGCCAGTCAAAATGTTTGAAAAGTCCTCCTTCAGAGGCTGATGAAGAAGGAACTCCTTAGCTAAAGAGGTCAGAAAACTCGACAAAAATGCCAGCACAAGTCAACATCCAGTCCTGAGGAGAAGTGGGGTTTCGAAGGCTGGAGATGAAGGAAAATGAATCAAGAATTATCTTCCTCTTACAGGATAATGATATAGCTATCAAGTTGTGAAATTGAACAATCAAGAGATAGTCACAGTAAATTCAAAATATCCAAGAATACCAGTTCAATAACATTTTGCCTTTTTTTAAATCACAATATTGCATATAGCTTTCCAAAATTCACTTTCCAACAATGTAAGAACAATATTGTCTGAAGACAAATGCAGAAATAGTTAGGAAAACTCAACAGCTCACAATTCTGAAGAAGGGTCACTGGACCCAAAACATTAACTTTCCATTCTCTCCACAGATGCTGCCAAATCTACTGAGTTTTCCCAGCAAATTCTATTTTCGTTTCTGATTTCCAGTATCTGCAGTTATAGCGTCATAGAGCCACACAGCATGGAAACAGACCCTTTAGTCTAACCAGTCCATGCAGAACATAATCCCAAATTAACTAATCCCACCTGCCTGCTCCTGGCCCATATCCCTCCAAACCTTTCCTATTCATGTACTTATCCAAATTTTTTTAAACGCTGTAATTGTATCCACATCCACCACTTCCTCAGGAAGTACATTCCACATGTGAGCCACCCAAAAAATTGCCCATCATGTCTTTTTCAAATCTCTGTCCTCTCACCTTAAAAGTCTGACCCCCTAGTTTTGAAATCCCCCACCCGATGGAAAAGACAACTGCCATTAACTCTATTTATAGCCCTCATTATTTATAAACTCCTATCAGGTCACCTCTAAACCTCCTGTGCTCCAGTGAAAAAAGACTCAGCCTTTCTTTATAACTCAAACCTTCCATACCCAGCAACATCCTGATAAATCTCTTCTGATTTTGTGACTGTCTAAAGGCAGCTGCGAGCACCAATAAATGGGTTTTGGCTCAAGACGTCTTCCACGATTTGATCATGAAGCAACTCAAATGAAAACTGAAACTATAACAATGCAATAGTTCAACTCATTAAGGCTGTGATTAGTTTAATCGCACAGCTGAAATTACACCAATTTCCACCATTAAATTGGGAGAAAGATCAGGATGAAGCGAACTGTCTGGCAGTTCTTCAAAAGAAAGATCCTGAATCCCTCCTGGCGTTCTTGTTAAAAGTCAGGCTTTAAGATGTACACCCCTTCCATTTCTGACCTATCACACATCATAGAACATAGAACATTACAGCACAGGACGGGTCCTTCAGCCCTCGATATTGCACCAACCTGTGAAACCAATCTGAAGCCCATCTAACCTACACTATTCCAGTCTTGTCCATATGCTTATCCAATGACCATTTAAATGCCCTTAAAGTTGGCGAGTCTCCGACTGTTACATCATGCAATCTGAATCAAATTCCTCGTCCATGCATCTCAGAACTAGATATTCAGCATCAAATTCTTTCAATTGATAACTGTCTTGAAATGAGTTCAGACTTCAGTGCAGCAGAAGCTTGAGAATTGGGTGCATCCTTCATATGAGACTCTATTATTATTAATCAGTGTGCACTAACACAATAAAAATTTAAACATAAAAAGGTGCCTACTATCTGTTTGGTAAGAAATTATTTATTTATTGTTACTTTCCCTGATCTCATTCAGTCATCTGAAAATCCCTCATGTATTCATCATATTTTGTTCATAAAGGTCTGAGGAAAACTACTTGAAAGGACAAAACAAAATCTTGCAGTATGAAAAACGTATATTTTTCTTAAATAACCAAAATGTTGAAATAGAATTGGAGCTCTGTAAACAAATTGGACTTGAAAATTCTTTGGTATACTGGAGCAAAAGACACAGAATACGCATCACAATAAGCTCTTAAACTGAGGCAGAGCTTAGAAATGCTGGGGTTCATTCAAAATCTTAGTGACATTCACAATGTACAGGGAGCTGAGACAACTGGAACTGTTGTGCATCCCAAAAAAAAGACCCATTACAATAGAGAGACTGAAATCGAGAGAATGTTTCTCTTTCTTTAAAAAACAAAAGAACTGTGGATGCTGTAAACAGAAACAAAAACAGAATTTGCTGGAAAAGCTCAGCAGGTCTGGCAGCACCTGTGGAGAGAAATCAGAGTTAACGTTTTGGATCGAGTGACCCTTCCCCAGATCCTTCCTCTCAACTCAGAAAAGTGTTTTTTTTTCCTTTCCCTCCTCTCCCCAAGCTCCCTTTATTCCCAATAATCTGTACATGGATACACCTTTAAGGAACATCTTACAAGGTTTGGCAAGAGAAGAGAAATTAGGCCATAAGTTTCAGTTTATCTGCTTCACTATTGATGCATAATTAGTTCCACATTAATTCCTGTGACAGTTTTACAGATCCTCATCTTTCTAAGCAATGTTGATCAATATAGAACTAATTTTTATCTAATAGCTAGCAATTAATTACTAACAATTACACGGACTATTGTCGTTAATTGATTATTGTATTGTCAAGATGTCATTTGCCTCATCATTGATCATCAAGTAAGAGGGAATAAGGTTTTGATTGCTAATTGATGACAATAATGTAAATAACTGTTGTGACCTAATCAATCATTCTTTGAACCACATTCTTGAGAGGGCTCAGTAATTGGCTCACTTCGTAATGCTGAACTGGAATCTTTGTCACATGATCTTAATCATATTTCACTTTATGTGGTGCAGAGATCTGGTCTATTTGGTGGCTCACTGCTTTCATGACCTCACTTTGCACATTAATATTTGTATGTGCCAGTTTCATGTTGCATCTCAGTAAATTTTCATAGCCGCAATAATAAAGCAGGTACTAATTGTTGGCTATGTTTATAAATGTCACTAGTATTGAAGCTTGTCATTATATTCTGCATTACGTCTTTTTTTGGTTATAGTATTAGCTCTGCATTTGGAATAATTATACACTCACGATTAATATGTTATCAAGAGGACTTCTGACATAAGACCATAAAATCAGAAGATATAAGGCTATTCAGCCCATCAAGTCTGTTCCTCCATTCACTCATGGCTGATATTTTTTCTCAACACCATTCTCCTGCCTTCTCACCATAACCTTTACACAACACTAGGTTACAGTGCAACAGGGTTATTTGGAAGTACAAGCTTTTGGAGCATTGCTCCTTCATCAGGCAACTAGTAGGGCAGCATCATTGAATTCTATGATCCTTCTCCAGTAGCTACATGACGAAAGGAGCAGCGCTCCAAAAGCTTGTACTTCTAAATAAACCTGTTGGATTAAAACCTGGTGTCCTGTGATTTTTAACTTTGTCCACTCCAGTTCAAACCCGGCATCTCCACACCATGACCATAACCTTTTCTCGCCTTACCAATCAAGAACCTATCTATCGCTGTCTTAAATACTTGCAATGGCTTAGCCTCCACAGCCTCCTGTGGCAATGGGTTAGAACAAAGAGAACAAAGGACAAAGAACATTTACAGCACAGGAACAGGCCCTTCGGCCCTTCAAACTGATCCAAGTCCATTGTCTAAACCTGTAGCCCAATTCCTAAAAATCTGTATCCCTCTGCTCCCCACCTGCTCATGCATCTGTTCAGATGCATCTTAAATGAATCTACTGTGCTTGTCTCTACTACCTCTGTTGTTGTTCTGTTCGCCGAGCTGGAAGTTTTTGTTGCAAACGTTTCGTCCCCTGGCTAGGCGACATCATCAGTGCTTGGGAGCCTCCTGCGAAGCGCTTCTTTGATGTTTCCTCCGGTGTTTATAGTGGTCTGTCCCTGCCGCCTAAACATCAAAGAAGCGCTTCGCAGGAGGCTCCCAAGCACTGATGATGTCACCTAGTCAGGGGACGAAACGTTTGCAACAATAAGATTCTACTTTCTGTTCTAAATTCTGAAAAAGAGCTAACTGTGGAGGGAGAAGGGAAAGCAAACTGAGGTTGAGAGAGAGAGAGAGAGAGATGGAGAGAGACAGTGACAAACCAGTAAAGGAAGAGAGAGAGGTGATGACGGTCTCTGATTTGCGTTGTTATGGAAGCTGCTATGTCCCAGGAGTTTGACTGTTTTGTGTTTCTCTCTCAGAACTGAATCCTGCCTCCTTGAGCCTGGGAATCCATTGTGGGAGCTGGCTTGGCACACTCTCCTCATTGCTGAAGAAGGGCTTATGCCCGAAACGTCGATTCTCCTGTTCCTTGGATGCTGCCTGACCTGCTGCGCTTTTCCAGCAACACATTTTCAGCTCTACTACCTCTGCTGGCAACATGTTCCAGGCACCAACCGCCCTCTGTGTAAAGTACTTGCTGTGTGTATCCTGCTTAAACCTTTCACCTCTCACCTTGAAAGTGTGACCTCTCGTTATTAAATCCCTCACCCTGGGGAAAAGTTTGACTCTATCCACTCAGTCTATATCCTTCATGATTTTGTAGACCTCAATCAGGTTGCCCCTCAATCCCTTTTTTCTAATGAGATTAGAAATCTCAGATTCACAGTTCCACAGATTAACCCCCCTGTGACTGAAAAAAATCCTCCTCGTCTCAATTCTAAAGGGTCTCCCCTCTGAGACTGTGCCCTTGGGTCCTAGTCTATCCTTCTATTGGAAACATTTTCTCTATCCAGCCTTCTCAACATTCTGTAAATTTTAACAAGAACTCTTTTCATCTTTTCAAAGTCCATCAAATACAGTACTAGAGTCTACAACTACTCTTCATATGACAAATCCTTCATCCCCAAGATCATCCTTGTAAACAACCTTTAGTCCCCTACAAGGCCAGCACGTCCTTCCTTAGATATAGAGCCTGCCGCTGCTCACAATATTCCAAATGCGGTCTGATCAGAGCCTTACAGAGCCTCTGCAGTACATCCCTGCTCTTGTGATCTATTGGTCTTGAAATAAATGCTAATATGGCAAATGTCTTCCTAACTGCTGACTGAAACTGCATGTTAACCTTAAGAGAATTATGAACGGACTCCTTAAGTCTTCAGATTTCTAGAAAATAGTTTATGTCACCATTCTTCCTACCAAAGTGCATAACCTCACACTTTCCCATTTTGTGTTCCATCGGCCACTTCTTTGTCCACTCTCCTCACCTGTCCAAGTCCTTCTGTAGCCTCCCTGCTTCCTCAACACTACCCGTCCCTCTTTCAATTCCCCCTCCCACTCAGCCGAGGACATGGAGGTCCTGGGCCACCTTCACCGCCCCTCCCTCACCACGCTGGAGGAAGAACGCCTCATCTTCAGCCTTGGAATACTTCAACCCCAGGGCATCAATGTGGACTTCAACTTTCTCCCCAACCCCACCCCCCTATCATTTATCTCTCCACCCTGCAGGCACTCTGCTTCTATTCCTGATGAAGGGCTTTTGCCTGAAACATCGATTTTCCTGCTCCTCGGATGCTGCCTGAACTGCTGTGCTTTTCCAGCATCACTCTAATCTGGAATCTGGTTTCCAGCATCTGCAGTCCTTGTTTTACCGACCTGCCCCTCTGCCTATCTTTATGCTATCTCCAAATTTTGCAAGAATGCCTTTAGTTCCTTTATCTAGATCATTAATGTATAACATGAATAGCTGTGAACTCTACACTGACCCCTGCAGAACTCCACTAGTCACTATTTGAAAAACACGCCTTTATCCCCACTCTCTCCCTTCTGACAGTCAGCCAGTACTTTATCCCCTTATCTTATTAAGCAGCCTTCAGCACAGTACCTTGTCAAAGGCCTTCTGAAAATCCAAATAGATCATGTCCACTGGGTCTCCTTTTTCTAACTTGCTCATTACCTCCTCAAAGAATTCTAACAGATTTGTCAGGCATGACGTCCCCTTGACGAAGCTGTGCTGATTCTTGCCTATTTTACCGTGTACTTGCAAGTAATCCACAATCTCATCTTTAATAATAGACTCTAAATTTTAACAATGACTGAGGACAGGCTAACCAGCCTGTAATTTCCTGTCTTTTGCGTCCCTCCCTTCTAAAACAGGAATGTTCCATTAACCATTTTCCAGTCATATGTAAATCGCAAAACTTTCTTTTAAAAGTTATATTCTCAAGTGAACATTAACAACTGTGGCACAGACAGTCTCACACAAAGCAGCTCACATCTTAAACGCATTATCTGGGCTGACATGACACCAATTGTTAAAGTTCATTTGAGAATGTAACTTTTAAAAAATGTTTTGCAATTTACATATGAAAGAACTGAAACCAACGTGGTCATTCTAAAAGATGAGAGACTTAACAAACAATCCAGGTCTTTTTCGATATATTATTTCAGTTACATCACACTGTAAATTTTTGCTATAAATTCTACGTCTTACGATCTTATACTCCACAACCACCCGATGAAGGAGCAGCGCTCCGAAAGCTATAAACCTATTGGACTATTTAAAGGGTAAAAACAATGACTGCAGATGTTGGAAACCAGAGTCTAGATTAGAGTGGTGCTTGAAAAGCACAGCAGTTCAGGCAGCATCCGAGGAGCAGGCTCCAATGGACTATAACCTGGTGTTGTTCGATTTTTAACTTTGTACACCCCAATCCAACACTGGCGCCTCCAAATCATAACCCTCATCAGGAAGTTTGTGCTGCAAAGGAAATTAAAATGAATCCCTCGTAGCAAGGACAGATTTGCAAATTAAAGACAATTTGATGATGTAAAATAAATTTGATTTTGAAAGTAAAAGCACAATTATGGATGATCAGCTTGTGGTTGTTCTGACAGGAGCTACGGTTATTATCATTCCCCCACATCAGACAAGGCATAATTTGTGAATAATGCAAGCTCATGGGTGCCCATTATCAATGTTCACATTGACCTGCCCTCTGAACATAACTCAGGGCTAGACTTCTGTCAGAAATCCCAAAGGAAACACTAGGTTCTTTTGTCCAATCATTAAGTCATTTACAAGGGCCGAATTAAATCTAAAGAGTGACTTGACCATTTGAAATTCAATTCTTAGACTTCTGACACTTTTTCAGTTACTGTACAGGGGAGGTGATGGTGTAGTGGTAATATCACTGGGTTGCTAATATCACTGGGTTAGTAATCCAAAGCGAAAGTGAGGACTGCAGATGCTGGAGATCAGAGTCAAGGTTAGAGTGGTGCTGGAAAAGTACAACAGGTCAGGCAGCATCCGAGGAGCAGGAAAATCGACGTTTTGGGCAAAAGCCCTTCATCAGGAATCAGTAATCCAAAGCACCAAGTTGTTATTATGGGGGCATGAGTTTGAATCCCAATGTGTCAGATGATGATAGTTAAATTCAATAGGAAGGTAGTCAAGGGTGATCCTGTTGATTTTTGTGTGGAATAAAAGCATCTAGTTCACAAATATCTGTCGGGAGGGAAGTATACTATCCTTACCTGGACTGTCCCTTTGCTAGGAATGTATTTTTATTTAATCATAGAACTTCAACAGTGCAGAATATGGCCAATCAGTCCTTCAAGTCCACACTGACCCTCCAAAGAGCAGCCCAGCCAGACCCACCCGAACCCTGCAACCCTACATTTCCCATGGCTAATCTACCTAGCATGTACATCCCTGGATACTACAGGGCAATTTAGCATGGCCAATCCACCTAACCTGCAGATCTTTGGACTGAGGGAGAAAACTGGATCACCCAGAGGAAACCCACGCTGATACAGGGAGAATGTGCAAACTCCATGCAGACAATCACCCGAGGGTGGAATCAAGCCATTGTCCCTGGCACTGTGAAGCTGATGTGTTAATCACTGTGCCACCCTAATATCATTGATAATTTCTTTTGTTGTCAACTGAAAATTCATTATTTATTCATTTGACTCTAGATCCCAGAAATGTGATTAACTCTGAACTACAACATGGACAATTAGGAATGAGCAATAAATGCTGACTTCATCAGTAATACCCATACTCTCTGAGGGAACTTATAAAGTAATCAAGGAATAAATGCGGGTGATTATATAGTTACATTCAAATCTATTAGTTTAGATTCATGCTGTCCCAACATTTAGAATACTTACGGTTAGCTAACAGAAAGTATGGAATATTTTGTAGTAAAGAGCTAGATCTTTTGTAATACAACTACTCAATGTGTCACATATGATTAAAAGGCTTTTAGGATCAGCAGAATCCTAACCGAATTCAAAGCTCAAAACAAATAGTTTTGTTACTAAGATAATATTTTTCCAAGTTGGTATCACAACCACACTAGACATGCCCAGAGAGTATTCCATGAACTGAGAAATTGTTTAAGTCTCTTTCTAGTTATTAGTTTTAGTTTTTGAATGACTCAATTTAAAATGTCAGTTACAGAACAGTTTTATACAAGATAAAGATTAAGATTTAGGACAAAGGTTAGGAGGATTGACCATGTTAAATTGCCCCTTAGTGTCCAAGAATGTGTAGGTTAGGTGGATTTGCCATAGGATTTTACAGGGTTACAGGGATAGGGTAGGGAGTTGGTCTGGGTGGGTTGCTGTTTGGATGGTCAATGTTGGCTCGATGGGTCAAATGGGCTGCTTCCACACTGTAGTGATTCTATGATTGTATTTGCAAAACTACACCACTAGTTATTCAACTGATGGTAATAGCACAGGACAAATATCCCCAGGCTAATATTCTGGGAACATGGGTTTGCCTCATAATGGTGAATGGTGAAAATTAAAGTCAATAAGCATCTGAATTTTTAAGCTAGTCTGATGACAATTGACCCATTGTCAATGTCATAAAAACCTATTTCATTCATTGATATCCTTCAGGGAACAAAATCCTGCTTTAGTTTACATTGTGAAACAGCCCAACAAGCCACCAATTTTTTTCACCCTTGGAGTTGCTCTTCAGCATCAGAGGCTTTCCTCAACTCAAGAAAAAAATCATTTACTTTATTCTCAAAACAAGAGGCAAAACTAATTCATAAGTCAGCTACAAGCTGCAATTAAATCTAAATTCCTTTTGAATCTTGAAATGAACACACCCAGATTGACAGGATTGTTAAGAAGGCATACAGTGTTTTGGTCTTTATTAATAGCAGGATTGAGTTCTGGAACCAGGGGGTTATGCTGAAGCTGTACAAAGCTCTCGTACAGCGAGACTTGGAGTATTGTATACAGTTCTGGTCACCGCATTACAAGGAGGATGTGGAAGCTTTGGAAAGGGTTCAGAGGAGATTTACTAGGATGTTGCCTGGTATGGAAGGAATGTCTTACGAGTAAAGGCTGAGGGCCTTGAGGCTGTTTGCGTTAGAGAGAAGAAGGTTGAGAAGTGACTTAATAGACACATACAAGATAATTAGACGGTTAGATAGGGTGGACAGGGTGAGCCTTTTTCCAAGTATGGGGATGGCAAACATGAGGAGACACAACTTTAAAGTGAGGGGAGATAGGTATAAGACAGATGTCAGAGGTAGTTTCTTTACTCAGAGAGTAGTAAGGGTATGGAATGCTTTGCCTGCAATGGTAGTAGATTCGCCAAGTTTAAGTGCATTTAAGTCGGCATTGGACAAGCATATGGATGTCCATGGAATAGTTTAGGTGGGATGGGCTTCAGATTAGTATGGGGAGAAAGTGAGGTCTGGAGGGCCGAAGGGCCAGTACTGCGCTGTAATGTTCTATATTTAAGTCAGCATTGGACAAGCATATGGACGTCCATGGAATAGTTTAGGTGGGATGGGCTTCAAATTAGTATGACAGGGCGGGGCAACATTGAGGGCCGAAGGCCCTGTACTGCGCTGTAATGTTCTATGTTCTATGTACCCAATACAAAGGACAACAAGCTCTGCAACAAGGTTACTTTAAAACAGTATAAGAAAAAACATCTTTCTTCACCAATAGTCTGAAAAGCCCAACATAGAATTTGACAAATTCTCACAGTCCACCTCGTTTCCTGTTTACAAAATTGAATTTTTGACAGATATGGCCATACGTTGGTTTGGATCGACATCAAGCTAGTTGCAAGTCTTTGGAAAGTAGACAAAGTTCAGATTCTTTGGGTTTAAATGGTAGTTAAGAGCACTGAGATGAATAGAATAGAAGCCTTGCAGTATGGAAAAACACCATTTGGCCCAACAAGTCCACACTGGGCCTCTGAACCCACCCAATTCTCTCTTTACCCTGACTAATTCACCTAACCTGCACATCCCTCAACAGGGTGGATAATTTAGCATGGCCAATCCATCTAAACTGCATGTCTTTGGATTGTGGGAGGAAAACCACGCAGACACAGGGAGAACATGCAAACTCCACACAGACAGTCACCTAAGGCTGGAATTGAACCAGGTTCCCTGGCGCTGTGAGGCAGCAGTGTTAACTACTGAGCCACCGTGGATGTAGAACCTCAATAAGGTTTTCAAATACTTCAACTGAGAGATAAGTTTTTGCCTATACTGCAAGCTTTGAAAGTTTTTTTTCCTTCCTGACTCTCTTCGAAACGGAAACCAAGAGAAGATGGAACTGTTAGGCAACCACCTGCACAATCTCTTCCAATCGTGTTTTCTAACAATTAAGAGCAATATACATCACTTCTTATCTCCCTAAAGGCCAGAGACATTTGACTTTCTGTAATCAGCAGGTGGCATGCAGCCCACATTAAACTCTTGACCTTTCCCCTTTGATAAAACTCTGTTTAATCCACGGAGTGTCCAAACAGTTTAATATAGAGTCATAGAGTCATGGAGTCACACAGCATGGAGACAGGCCCTTTGGCCCAAACTGGACAATGCCGACCAAAATGTCCATCCATGCTAACCCCATTTCCCTGCAGTTGGCCCATATCCTTCTCAACCTGCCAATGTATTTGTTCAAATGCTTTTTAAATGTTATTCATGTACTCACCTCAAGCACTTCCGCTGGCAGCTTATTCCATATGTGTACCACCCTCTGTGTAAAACAATTGCCCCTCAGGTTCCCTTTTATTCTTTCCCCTCTAATCTTAAACCAATGTCCTCTGGTCCTTAATGCCCTGGGAACCCTGGGGAAAAGACTGGGAGTATTCACCGTGTCCATGCCTCTCATGATCTAATACACTTCTATAAGTTCCTCCCTCAGTTTCCTACACTCTAAAGAAAAAAGTCCTCTAACCTCTCTAACCTCTCCCTATAACCCATACCATTCAGTCCTGGCAACATCCTTGTACATTTCTTTTGCATTCTTTCTAGTTTAATAGCATCCTTTCTATAGCAAGGTGACCAAAACTGAACACAATACTCCAATTGCAGCCTCACCAATGTCCTGTACAAGTGCAACATAACTTCCCAACTTCTATACTCGGTGTCCTGACTGATGAAGGCCAGTGTGCCAAAGCCTTCTGTCTACTTGTGACTCCACTTTCATGTACCATGTACCTGAACTCCAAGGTCCCTTGTTTCACTACACTCCTTAAGGCCCTACCATTTACCATGTACCTTAAGGCCTTAATATCTTGCAGTTTTTCACATAGTCTGTAAATATACATATGTATTTCCAATCCCATATCAAGAAATGGCTAAAGACACTAGATACTGCAAAGGCTATTGGCTCTGATATCATTTCAGAAATAGGACTGAAAGTTTGGGCTCCAGAACCAGCAGCACCCGTAGTCAAACTGCTCCAGTACAGTTACAACACTGACATCGAAAGCGACCTGACAACATAGAAATCACTTTGGTGTAAACTGTAACAAAAAGCAGGGACCTCTGACCTCATTACAGCCTTGGTTCAAATGTGAGTGAAAGTACTGAATTACAGAGGCGTGGTGAGAGAGACAGCCACATTTGACTGAGTGCGAGGTCCAGAAAAACTGGAAATGGGTTGCTGGCTAGAATTTCTACGGAGAGTAAGTCAACTCCTATCCCCCAAATGTCTGTCCACCATCAGCAGTGCATAAGTCTTATGTGGATGGAATATTCTCCACTTGCCTGGACAAGTGCTACACCATCCTGGTCAAAGCAGCCCACTTGATTGGTGCCCCATCCACAGCATTGAGCATTGAACCCCAACCTTTTACTACCAACTCAAATTGAGAGCAGTGGGTACCATCAATCAGATAGGATAAAGTGATGGCTGCAGATGCTGGAGATCAGGGTCGAGAGTGTGGTGCTGGAAAAGCACAGCAGGTCAGGCAGCATCTGAGGAGCAGGAGAATCAACATTTCATGCATAAGTCATTCATCCCAACAATTAAGGAGAATCAAGGGGCAGAGTTGAGTATGGTAGACATTACAAAAGAGAAAGTGCTTGAAAAGCTGAAAGATCTGAAAATTGATAAATCCCCTGGTCCAGATGGGCTACATCCTAGAGTTCTGAGGGAGGTGGCTGAAGAAATAGTGGAGGCGTTGGTTGTAATCTTTCAAAAAATCACAAGAGTCAGGGAAAGTCCCAGATGATTGGAAAATCATTGTTATAACGCCTTTGGTCAAGAAAGGATCAAGGGGGTAAATTCAGAACAGAAATGCGGAGACATTTCTTCAGCCAGAGAGTGGTGGGCCTGTGGAATTCATTGCCGCAGAGTGCAGTGGAGGCTGGGACGCTAAATGTCTTCAAGGCAGAAATTGATAAATTCTTGATGTCACAAGGAATTAAGGGCTACGGGGAGAATGCGGGTAAGTGAAGTTGAAATGCCCATCAGCCATGATTGAATGGCGGAGTGGACTCGATGGACCGAATGGCCTTACTTCCGCTCCTACGTCTTATGGTCTTATCAGGATTCTCCTGCTCCTCGGATGCTGCGTGACCTGTTGTGCTTTTCCAACACTAAACTCTCGATCATCAATCAGATGTACTGTCACAAAACCTCCTTTGACAGCACTTTTCAAACCCTCACTTTCTATTACCTGGAAAGACAAGGGCATCAGATGTACATATAAATACCACAGGCTGAACAGTTCTCTCCAAGTCACACCCCATCTTGACGTTAAATTATATCATAATTTCTTCTCTACTGATGGATTAATATCCTGGAATTCTCTTCCTAACAGCATTGTGATTGTTCCAGTCCCAGTCTCCAAGGATTACCACGGTTCAAGAAGTGAGCTCATTTACTATCTCCTCTGTGCAATTAGGAATAAGCAATAAATACTGTACCTAGTCACATTCTCTTGAAAGAATATGAAAAACTAAAAATGATAATGTTATTTGCTAAAACAGAGTTGCAAAGATTAAAAGTAGGTAAGAACATAGACTTATAAAGATGAAAATAAGATTAGATTCCCTAGTGTGTGGAAACAGGCCCTTCGGCCCAATAAGTCCATACCGACCCTCCGAAGAGTAACCCACCCAGACCTATTTCCCTCTGACTAATGCAACTAACACTATGGACAATTTAGCATGGCTGATTCACCTGACCTGCACATCTTTGGACTGTGGGAGGAAACCAGAGCACCCAGAGGAAACCCACGTAGACACAGGGAGAATGTGCAAACGCCATACAGACAGTTGCCCGAGGCTGGAATCGAACTTGGTACTGTGAGGCAGCAGTGCTGACCACTGAGCCACCGTACCACCCGTGTCTCTCAGACTGTTAAAGATCTGTTATTTGTTGGCAGACTTTCTTTCCAAAGTAAATGGGTTGAAAACTTAAAGTCAGAAAACTTAAAGTCAGAATCCAGCAGTTGTGGAAGCTTCAGTCAACATTGTTCAACATTGCAGCCACAGGTGTACTGAGACAAGTCCTGGGAGGGAGTGAAAGCTCCTTTTTTTCATTTTTACAGCACTGCAGATTGCTGCTCTTGGTAGCCTAGTTGAGTATAACAGAACTCCCTAAAATATAGAAGCAGAAATTAGGCCATTCAGCCCATTGAGTCGAGAGTGTGATGCTGGGAAAGCACAGCAGGTCAGGCAGCATCCGAGGAACAGGAGAATCGATCTGCTTCACCATTCAATCATGCCTGATATGTTTCTTAATCACATTCTCCTGCCTTCTCCCTGTAACATTTGATCACCTTACCAATCAAGATGCTATCTATATCTGTCTTAAAAACACTCAATGACTTGGCCTCAACAGCCTTCTACAGCAATCAGTTCCATAGATTCATCACCCTCTAGATGAGAAATTCATCCTCATTTCAGTTCCGCCCTGTGCATCTGACTGGACGGATACTCTTATAACTTCAGTTTCAAACTTGCCATATGCTTTGGTCACCGAAAGCTGGAGTGTATTAACTCTTTCAGAGCCAGAACCCACAACAAGATCAATAACAATGTTGTGTTTCAAATGATCATCGGGGGCAGGTTGTATTTTTAATTGGCTCAAAGTGAGTGTGATCAATCTGTGATTGGCCATTGAGGTTGATAGATATTATCAACTCTCACTGTCTCCTGACTAGTTCTTTAAGATGTCACTTATTCATGGGTCAATTCTCTTCATAGTGATCTGTTTTTGCTAGATTCCTAAAATAAGAAGCAATGGGATGGTCTAATGGTATTATAGGTGGGCTGTTAATCCAGGGGACAAAAACAAAAATTACTGGAAAAGTTCAGCAGGTTTGACAGTATCCGTGAACCTTTTGGCTCCAGTGACCCTTCCTCGGGATGTTCTGGGACCTGGATTCGAATGGCAGATGATGGAATTTGAATTCAATTTTTTAAAAAAGTCTGGAATTAAGAGTCTAATGGTGACCATTAATGCATTGTCAATTGTCAGGTAAAACTCACCTGGTTCGCTAATATCATTTCGGGAAGGAATCCATCATCCTTTCCTGATCTGGCCTACATGTGACTCATGGCAATATGGTTGACTCTTAACTGCCCTGTGGGCAATTAGGGATGGGCAATAAATGCTTGTCCAGCCAGTGATGCCCTCATCCTGTGAATGAATTTTAAAAAGTATCTTTTACCTTGCCTATTTCTTCAGGAATAGGGAGTTCTATATGAACACGTCCTTGTGAATGATATTCTGAGCGATTATGTGTAAAAGTTCACCCAACACCTATCATTGACCAGTTGTTTTTAGAGACTGTTTTTTTACTTGGTGTTTTTCTTTCGGTGGTTGTGGTGCTTGTATTAAGCTTCTTAAGCTTTTAAACCAGAGTTTATGTTCAATATAAACTTAAAACTATATGAAGCAAATACAGAGCTTTAAAAAGTACTAATACTGATCACAATGTGGGTAGTAAAAGTTAAACAGACAGCGTATAAAGTATAAGTTCAGAATAATCAATGCATAAAGCATGAGATATCCTTATTCATTCAGTCAATACATAGTCTTGAGTAATAAGTCCAAAGGATGACACATTTACAAACTCAAATCTACATGATTAAAGTGAACTTCAAAACAAAGAGTATATTTAACCACCTGGTAATTGCTCCTGTTCTAAAACACTACAAAGTAAAACAAAGCCAATTAAACCACAAAGCTTATTTTTCTTTTGTTCTTTTCCATAATTAATCATCCCTCAACTTCCTTTGCTGATAACACCATTTTTCTTCTGAAGAAAGATTCAACAAACTGAAGGCTTGTGAGTCCTCAGTCCAGCCTTGAAGATTGCAAATGTTGGCAATCCAGCTCTGTGAGATGGAAATAAACTAACTTGGAGTCACCCAACATTAACTCATTACCTCTGTGTTACCTTTATGCTGCTCAAAATCCCATGATACATTCCTTGGTAAGAAGCTAGCTGCCTGATGAAGCATTTGCTTTCTTAACCACGGACTCAACCTGCAAGTCAACCTTTAGAGAATCCTGTACTAGCACTGTACTTTGGCTTTATGAATTTTCTCACCGTTTATCAAATAGTCCATGCCTGTGTTCTTTTTTTCCAAACTGCAAGACCTTGCATTTGCTCACATTCATCAGCCAATTCTTGGACCATTCTCCATTAATAATGTAACCATACAAAGGCACCTACTAGCTGAAGTCCAATTGGACATTAAACAGGCACCACAATTGGCTTTATCATTGAAAGATGTGGCAAGTGGAGCATATCAGTTACAGCACGTTCCAGTGGAAGTGGACACTCTTGCCAGTCCGACTGAGCTTGGGGAACACCAGTTGAGTGAAGGCAATTGCACAGCCTCACTCAGGATATATCCCGAACAGAAGGACTTTATGTCAGCTCACAGCAAAACACAAGGTAAAAGCCAAGCCTCGACTAATTGGTTACATTTTCTTCAGGATCTGGGCCATCAAGCCGTTGTTGTAGCCGCCAGTATACAGATTCGGGACAACATAGGAGTCAGACTAGACCTAAATTTAGTAAGAGAACTCAGGGGTCAGTATTCTGGAGACTGCATGCTGTGAAAAATCCACCTACATATCGTTTGGAACAGCTAAATTGCTCAGCAGTATCCAAATTAGAACCAATCAAAATGTCTTATTAAATGGTCACCTCATTCTAATGGAAGTTGATACCAGTGTAGCCGTTTCAGTAATCACAGAACCAGTCTTTAATAAAATTCACCCTGAACTCCAAACTTTAAGTTTGCACAAGACCGCAGGCTAGGCTGAGAACCTATACTGGGGAGTCAGTACAGATTAAGGGGACAACTTCGATTCTAGACTCTTTTGAGAAGCAACTGGTTCAGTTCCGACTGATTGTAGTAAAAGGCTTGGGCCCAGGTTTGTTGGGGTGAAATTTGTCAACAAAGATTCACCTTGACTGACTTAGCATTTTTCGATTAGAAAATGGTTGAATGAGTGAAGTCCTCAAAATACCTGAGAGTTTGTCAGGAAGGTCTCATGACCAGCAAAGAAGGCACAGCGACCTGGGATGTTGACAAGGAAGCCATTCCACAATACTGCAAGGCCCGCTGTTATGGACCAGACCAAACCTCCTCAAAATATATTAAGGAGATAGGCTAGACCCTACCTTTTTCTTATCTTAAAGGTTAGTGTAAGGTGCTGTGTTCCGGATGTAACTCAATTGGTCAAACTACTAGGCTTGAAACAAAACACACTTTATTCATTCACTATAATTAAAATACATACAAAATAAAAAGAAAAGAACTGTAACTCTATAGAAATGCTTAACAAAATAATAAATATAGTAACTATTACTAATTAATTGCTCCATTATAGTAACATCCTATAAACACACCCTTGACTAAGATGAATTCAGTAAAATATATTGTCTCAGATGCAATTGTAGCAACCAGAAGAGAACCCCAGCTTTTAGCTGCAACTGAGAGAGGAATAAGAGCTTTCATATCTAGCTTCAAGATCCAGCAACTGCTACTGAGAGTTAAAACTAAAAATCCTGGTTTTGAGAGAGTTTGATCCCACCCATTCAGGCTGCTTCTATTGTACCAACTTTTTAAAAAAAACAACAAGCTATTTACTTCATTGGCTTTGTGCAGACTGCTTACCATCTCTGTCTCCACCTTTCTTCATTAAAAAAAAGCCAGGAGAAATTCACCTCTTAAAGCCATAGTATTATTACACCTCTCCCCTGAAAAAAGAACTATAATATATAAAGATGGCTTCATTTATATAAAAAAGAGTCAGTCTTATGCTATTAGTACATGATACCACATATATATTACATTGATTCTAAGCATGAAAACATTCACCACTGCATTTCATTTCAGTCCTTTATTCCCTCCTGCCACCGAAAGCTTCCATCTCCCTTTTCTAAGTCGTGAGAACATGTTGGCAATTATAGTTTCTTGTGCTATCAAATTGGATAGCTGAAATAATAAGCTCCATCTAAACAGTCTGGAATTTTTGTCCTTAAATTTCTACAAAATTTTTAAAGGGTTGTAATCATTGTACACAATTGTCTCAGACACATTAGCGGCAATATAAATGTTGAAATATTGCAACGCCAATATCACGCTCAAGGACTCCTTCTTAATCATGGAATATTTCTGATCATGTTTATTCAATTTTCTGTATATCTACCAGGTTCTTCCATCTTCTTATTGTTTTCTTGTAAGAGCACAGTACCAACACTCACCTCACTTGCATCGATGGCCACCTTGAATGACTTTGCATAATTAGATGTGGCTAAGACTGGGACAGCAGTAAACACAGCTTTCATGCTGTCAAATGCCTTCTGATAGTCTGCCTTCTGTCCATGGAAATTTCCTGCACTTCTTCAACAAGTCACTCAGTGGAGCAACCACACTGCTATGATTCGGTATAAACGCCCAATAAAAACTACCCAGTCCCAGGAATCGGATACTTCCCTCTTCATTGATGGCATGGGAAACTGCCCAGGACATGAGGTGAATGACATTGGTCTTTTCCCTAGGGTGGGGGAGTTCAAAACTAGGTGGCATACTTTTAAGTTGGGAAGAGCAAGATTTAGAATATAAAACATTACAGGACAGTACGGGCTCTTTGGCCCTCGATGTTGTGACGACCTGTGGAAGCAATCTGAAGCCCATCTATCTTACACTATTCCATTATCATCCATATGTTTATCTAATGACCATATAAATGCCCTTAAATTGATGTTTCAAATGGAATGAGGGGCAGCCTTTTTACACAATGAATGATGTAATGAAGTGATGAAGTACAGTTACAATGTTTAAAATATATTTGGATAAGTACATAACAGGAAAGTTAGGGGGGATATAGGCCAAACATAGGCAGGTAGGATGAGTTTAGTTTGGGAACGTGGTCATTGTAGACTAGTTGGACCAAAGGTTCTGTTTTCGTGCTGAATGAGTCTGTGACGCTATGACAATCAACTGTACGATGTAATAAGATGCATTCTACACCCTTGAATTTTTACAGCATAATAATACAAAATATTTGGGATTTAGCCTATGTCTCATATCAGTAGGTAATGCCACAAATGCTGCATGGTTAATGGATTTGAAGTGTGGACAAAGAAAAGCAACAGTAAATTTATTTCCCACAATCAGCAATGGCATAATTGGTGCATTAATCCCATTCTGGACTGAAATAACTGCACAGAGGCTGGGTCCCATCACCAAGTCCCCCTTTATTTATTAGTGCACTGTACACTAGCTGTGGCCAGCCAGGTTCAGAGTCAGTCCTCAATTAAGGAGATTCTAATCTCCTGGTTTTTTTTTGTAATAAGTGCAGGTGACAATAAGTGAATCGAATCAAATCAACTCAAAAAAATCATACCCGAGTAAAGAATGCATGACATGATCTTAGCATAATGATGTAAGTGTGCAAAAGTGATTGCTACATCTGAAATGACAAACATGAGGAAATACATGATAAAATGTACTGAAGAATGGGTCTCAGACATACGCACTTACTTGTTAAAATGGTTAGACCTGGAAGAGCACAAAAACATAGTTTGATAAGGCACTGAAATAACTTCACAGAGGTCAGTATCTCGTCACCAAATCCCCTTTTATTTACTTATGCACAATGCACTGACTGTGACTAGCCAGCTCAGAGTCAGTCCCCTGAACTGAGGAGATTCTAATTTCTTGGTTATATTTCTTTTATTAAACAGCGGTAATGTTTATTTTTCCCGGCACCCGTGTTGTGTGTGTGTAGGAGTAAGACATAGTGAATGAACAATGAATGACAAGCAGTGCCCTCCTTAACAAAGGGCAATATCCTAATTATATTGGTCAGCCAGGGCTTCCTGATTGCCCCAGGTTAACAATTAAGAATCTCATAGTTAACGGGGTCACCCTAGTTCCAATCACTACATTCCCCCGCCCCCCCCCGCTCAGCCCCCAGTCCAGGGATGTAGGCCTGGTCTTTTGTTTGTAGCTTCTCTTGCAACGTTTTCACTCCAGGTCTGGTTCGTCTGACTTGGACTCAGACACTGGCGGTGTGTACCAGACTATGGCTTGTCTTGTGCATCCGGAATGTCTTGGTAGAGTCTCCTCCTCTTTTTCTGGCAGTAACGGTATCGAGGCTTCATCTATTTCAGATTCTGAGGTTTTCTTAACACTTGATGGAGGGGGAGCATCTACAGTTTCTGCTAGCCCTTTTTAGCTGTTCGGAGGGGCCATGTACGTGTTGCTCAGGCCCTGCTTGTGAGGTGCTGGCTTTCAGGTGGTCCACGTGTTTGTTCAGGGCTATATCACTGACCCAAACTTTGTAAGCGATGGGACCTGACCTTGTGTCAACCTCGCCTCATACCCATAGAGGGCCATTCCCATGGTTCTAGCACCAAGCTTCAGCCCCTGAATAAAATTGTCTCTCTTACCTAGAGAAAGCGGTCAGCCAGCATTGACATTCCTGCTGCTGTTTCACCCTCCTCCCCAGGGTCTGGAAATATCTGGGTCAACCTGGTGCAGAATCTTCTCCCCATCGGCCACTCTTCTGGAGCTATCCCTGTGTGAGGGATGGTAATACAATCGACAGTTTGGTATTGAGTGGCACTATAGGCTGCTTCTTTAAGCCTGCCTTCATTGCTTGGATTGCTCTTTCTGCTCGAACATTGAACAATGGATGGGATGGATCCTTAAGTCATAGAGTCATAGAAATGTACAGCACAGAAATAGACCCTTCGGTCCAACTTGTCCACGCCAACCAGATATCCCAACCCAATCTAGTCCCACCTGCCAGCATCCGGCCCTTATCCCTCCAAACCCTTCCTATTTATATACCCATCCAAATGCCTTTTAAATGTTGAAGTTGTACCAGCCTCCACCACTCCCTCTGGCAGCTCATTCCATACACGTACCACCCTCTGTGTGAAAAAGTTGCCCCTTACGTCTTTTTTTATCTATCCTCTCTCACCCTAAACCTATGCCCTCCAGTTCTGGACTCCCCCACCTCAGGGAAGAGACTTTGTCTATTTATCCTATTCATGCCCCTCATGATTTTACTATCAAATGCCATTGGACTTTCAGAAATTTTCAAATTCCCTGCCGGTAAATGACCTCCCATTATCTGCGAGCAATACTTCTGGGAGTGCCTGTGTCATGAAGAATGCTTGCAGCTTTTCAATCATCATCTCTGAGTTTGCCGAACAAGCCCTTTGCACAGCCAGCCACATTGAATAGGTGTCCACAATGACCAGGAACATTGAGGCCATGAAAGCATCGGCATAGTTGACATGTAACCAGGGTCTACCCGGCCATTCCCACGAATGTGATGGTGCTGCTTGTTGGCAATCTTTGTTCTCGTTGGCACTCTGGGCATTGCCCCATCAACTGCAGCCACCAGATGTAGCTTCTCGCTCGCACCTTCATCTTGGAAATCTCTGTTAAAATTTGGTATGATCTTCCAATGAAAAACCACTCAGTCCCAGAAATCATAATACTTCCCTCTTTGTCGATGGTATGGGAAACTCCCCAGGACATAAGGTGCATGACAAGGGTCTATCTCTCGGGTGGGGGAGTTCAAAACTAGCGGGCATATTTTTAAAGTGAAAGGAGAAGGATTTAAAAAGGATGTGAGGGGCAACTTTTTTACACAGAGGGTGGTTTGTGGATGGAATGAACTCCCAGAGAAAGTGATGGATGCAGGTACAGTTACAACATTTAAAAGACATTTGGATAAGTTCATGAAATAGGAAAGGTTTGAAGGAATGTGGACCAAATGCAGGCAGGTGGGACTAGTTTAGTTTGGAAACATGGTTAGTGCAGACTAGTTGGACTGAAAGGTCCTTTTCCATGCTGTATGATGCTGTGACTCTCAGCTGTGTGATGCAAAAAGATTTATTACAGCTATTCGACCTTAATCGGATAATAAGACAACAAGTCTGGGATTTAGACTGTGGCTTCTCATTACTAGATAATGTTGCAAGTGTTTCTGTGCTATACGTCTCTATGACTCTATGCTCCACAGTCAATAGATTTTAACTGGGAACACTGATTTACCACAGAAAAATAGCAGCAAAGTTACTTTCCAGAACCAGCAATGAGATAAATAGTGAGTTAATCCAATTCTGGCAAGATTGGCTGATGGAGGAATATTGATCTTGGGACTGAGGAAGGACAAAATTAATCTCCAGAACAAGAGCATTCAATTAAATCTACCCCACATCCTGAGGCCAGACCAGTGAAACTAAACACTCCTACCCTCCTTTTCTCTCCCCCAAGCAACCATATACCCAAAGAAGGTGTGAGCTTAAGTGGGAGTGTCCCTCCATCTAAGTTAAGAGGCCCAGGTTCAACTCCCACTCGCTCTAGAGCTGTGTCATAACAGTCTGATTTACAAGCGTGTATGTGAAGAGAAGGAGGAAAATTAAACTATATGAAAAAATGTTTCTATGACACAGTCAAATGATTGAAAAGTCTACCAATTCTGTGGGTAATTATTATCATGTTACTTTCCTTCTACATGAATTGGTATGTTGTATGAGCAAGTGGTTTTCTGCTCATTGGCTACAGAATCAGTGCCAGCCTTCCATGATTTTTCTCTGAGGCCCAATGCCATTCTAAAGGAAACCATAAAGTTACCGTCTTCCAAGAGCACTGGAGGGCTCAACTGGTGTTGAGTTTAACCTGGGGGTCACCAAGCCTTAGGCAAGGGGAGAGGTTGAGAAGGTAAGGCCTTCGTGATCACCTCAGCTGGTGTGGAAATTGAACACAGCTGTACGTACCTGGGCAGCATCAGGCCTCAGTCAGTTTAAGGCACCATCGGAAGGAAAATCCTGTCTCACAGTTGACTTTCTAACAGTGAGCCACCACAAGAGAGCAAGCATTCAGCTTTACCTACCTGAGAGTGTGCTAAAATTGCATTTTCTTCCCATTTCTGTCCATGATATTTGGTCTCCCTTGAATAATGCTTCTGATTCTAGTCCCCTGCTGTGATTCATTTACAGTACCAAAAATGAAGTGCAGTCAGTGGATTGCCGTAGTAATGGTCAATAAATTGAGGCCTTTATCAGAAAATCATCCCAAAGGATTGGACTCAAAGTGCTATCCATTTCCTAATACAGTACAGCAGTAGATGGAAGAAAATACATATCTCATATAAGACAGTACAACATTTATCCTTCTTTAGATTCAATGTCTACTCACTAAGATATTTCAGGTCTGCAAAGGTTGTGTTTTCCATCAATTCTCAGTGCCCTTTCAGTTAAATATGTTTCCAAAAGCTCTAAAGTCTGTGTTAATCATAAACTGTGTTGGTATTTATTCCAGAATGAGAACAGTCGCCCAGGAAATGAGCTCATTGTATTAGTTGGAAATCTCAGAGGGAAAATGGGTAAGCTGTCCCTTTAAGAAGGAAAGTGTCTCAGTAGAGAAGACCTTTTAATTATTTTATTCTACACGCAAATGACCATTTCTATCACTTTTTCATGGGACAGGCATATCACTGGGTAGGTCAGAATTTATGGACCATACCTAATTGCCCTTGACAAAGGAGTGCTGAGCCTTTGTCTACAACTGCAGCAGTGCATCTGGTGTAAGTGCACCCACAGCGCAAACAGAGAGGGACTTACACCCAGTGACAGTGAAGGGATAGGGATATATTTCCAATGTAGGATGCTGGGTGCCATGGAGGGGAACATACAGATGTTACGCTGCCCTTGTCTGTCCAGGTATCAGAAATAAAAATATTTGCCCAGATTTTCTGTTTAGCTGACAGTCTTTAACCCAGCATGGAAGGGTGTTGCACTTCCCCATCATAGCAGGCTCTGAACAAGCTGCCTGGGAAGGAGAAGATTTTGCTGAAAGTATCTGTTTAAACTGGAGGATCCAAAGGGATCCAATGGACTTATTAGTAAAGGTTAGACTATTAAATATATCTGGATTAGTGGTGCTGGAAGAGCACAGCAGTTCTTTAACTGACCCCATACATCTTAAACTATATTTCCCCAATCCCCTTTACAGACCACAGATTTTGAGCCACATCACCCTTATCTCCTGCAGGACCTGGCACAGTCCTTCTGAAATAACTCCACAGAGACTGATATCCTATTACCAATTCACTCTTTACTTACACGTAGAGAGTCCTTGACACTGGTCCAGCTCCCTCAGAGTCAGCTCTCAGAGTGAGCAGAACCTCTGACACTCCTGTTTATATTTGTCAACCAGCCCTCCCTGATTGGACCAGACTAACAGCCCCAGTCAGGGAACTCATTCTGTCAGGGCCACCTGGCTGACCTTGTTACACTTCCCCCACTCCAGATACAATCTCCCTAACCACCCAACCCCCACTTCATCTCAGTTTGAACAGAGATACATAATCTCACTACCTAAGAGTTGTTGAATTTAGTTAAATAAGCAAACCAGATGAAACTGGCTTTACTGTAATTAGAGCTGAGTGAACTCATAACCTTTAGCTTGAGACAACTGGGATTTAAGAGTTACACAGCGGCTTAGTGGTTAATGTTTCTGCATCACACGCCAGGGACCTGAGATCGATTCCTGCCTCGGGCAACTGTCTGTGGAGTTTGCACATTCTCTCTGTGTCTGTGTGGGTTTCCTCCCACAATCCAAAGATGTGCGGCCTAGGTGGATTGGCCATGGGAAATGCAGGGTTACAGGGACAGGTCTGGCCGAGATGCTCTTTGGAGGATCCAAACGGCCTGCTTCCACACTGTAGGGATTCTATGAGAACAAAGTGATGGTGTTAGGTGAATAATAGTTGTCAGTGATTTGCAAAAGGGCTTTGTTTTGACTCCTTTTATACCTATCAGGAATTAGTTATCACTCAGACAATGTACCAGACACCAGCAACAATATCCATAGGTATGTACTATCCCACCAACAGGACAGGTCCAGCTGAGGCAAATTAGACCAATTAGAATCCCTAAAAAATATTGAAGCAGGCCATTCGGCCTATCGAGTCCACACCGACCTCTGGAGAGCATCCCCACCCAGCCCAATCCCTGTAACCCTGATGGTGGAGTAGTTGTAAAATCATAGAATCGTGGCATCCCTACAGTGGTGGAATCAGACCATTCAGCCCAATAAGTCTACACTGTCTCTCTGAAGAGCATCCCACAGAGACCCATATCCCTAACCTATACCTGTAACCCTGCAATTCTCGTGGCTAATGCACCTCACCTACACACCCCTGGACACTATGGGCAATTTCCCATGGCCAATCCACCCTAACCTACACATCTTTGGATTGTGGCAGGAAACTGGAGCACCCGGAGGAAACCCCTGCAGACAACAGGGAGAATGTGCAAACTCCACACAAACAGTGGAAAAGTGGTTGCCTAGAAGTCTTCAACATTGATTCCGGTCCTCATGAAGTCTAATGGCATCAGGTCAAAAGTGGAATAGGAAACACCCTGCTCATTACCACAAATTTCCTTACTTCCTGGTTGATGACTCAGTACACCAGCATGCTGAACACTACTTGGATGAGCTCTGAGGGTGGCAATGGCACAGAATGTATTCTGTGGCTTCTATTTATCTCACGAAGAGTGGGTGGGCAGCATACTGCTGACCAAGCCGGTGTTGAATGCCATTGCTGCTAGACTTTATCTACAGCTCCCCTTACACCCCACTCCTGAAGAAGGATTACACTCAAAACATCGACTTCTCCACCTCGTGATGCTGCCTGGCTTCCTGTGTTCTTCCAGCCTGCTGCTTGTCTACCTTCAACTGAGTCTGAGGTATGTGGTGAGGGAGTGAAAATACTTGACCTCATCCTCACATATCTGCCGGCTCCCGGTACATCTGGCTATGCTGGCCATGTTCGAAATGATCACCGCACTGCCCTTGTGGAGACAAAGTCTTGCCTTCACAGTGACAATACCCTTCATTGTGTTGTGTGGGATAGACTTCCTAAAGATCTAGCAACTCAAGACTGGGTATGCATGAGATTCTATGAAGCATAATCAGCAGCAGAATTTACCTTAAATACAATTTGCAGCCTCAATCCTGGCATGACCTCCCGATACTCCTAACCTTCTGTCATTAACTAAGTGACTGAACATGGTTGGGGCAAGGATTCCATCTGATGGGCTCTTGCAGAGATGTCCTGGAGCTGTGGTGACCAATCTCCAACAGTCACAACCATCTGCCTTTGTAGTAGTTAGGAAGCTGGACAACAAAGAGTCTTCCCCCCACCCTCACCGATACCCAATGTTTCCAATTTTACTAGGTGTCCTTAATAAAGCCTCACTCAGTCAAATCCAACCTTGATGTCAATGGCTCTCACTCACACCTTATGTTTGGGATTCATCACTTTTGTCCATGTTTGAACGGAGGCTGTAATGAGATCAGGAGCTGAGTGCCCCGATAGAACCTGAGTTGAGCATCAGTGAGCAGGTTATTGCTCAGTGAGTGCTGCTTGATAGAGCTGTTGATTACACCCTCTATCACTTTACTGATGAAAGTCAGTATTGTCCTTTGGGAAATTAGTCTAGGAAAATAATGAGATGTCAAAAAAATCAGTTATTTTCCATCAGTCTTTTTGAGTAAGATATAAATAAAAATCCAGAAATAAATATAAATCAGGAGTTTGGCTGACTAACTGGAAACAGATTAGGCAGAAATGGATGATTTTCTATTTGGCAAGATGTAATGAGTGTTTTCTTATAGGGATCAAGACTCGGACCTCACATTTTGCAATTAATATAAATAACTTTGTTGAAGGGTTGGCTGCTAAATGTGCTGATGATAATTCAACTGGTAGGAAAGCAAATTGCAAACAGGATTTAAGGAGTCTGGGATGTGGACCAAGATCTGGAAAATGGAATGTAATGTAGGAAATGTGAAATTGTCCATTTTGGTGGAAGATTAGAATTGCTTAGATATTGCAGAGATCTGAGATGCAGAGGGATCTGGATGTCCTAGAGCATGAATCAAAGGAGGTAGCATTCAGGGACAGTAAGTAATTAGAAAGGCAAATGGAATTTTGTGATTTATTGTGTGGGGAATATAAAAGCAAGTGAGTTAAGCAGGTCATCAGAGAGACCACATCTGGGGTACAATGTGCAATATTGGTCTCCTTGTTTAAGGAAGAATTTAAATGCATTGGAAGCAGTTCAGAGGTTTACTAGACAAATACTGAGAATTGCCAAATTGTCTTATGAGGGAATTTTGGATGGGCTAGGCTTGTGTGTGCTGGAGTTTAGGAAAGGAAAAGGTGAAATATATTTGAGACCCTGAGCAGTCTGGACAGTGTAGATGTAGAAAGGATGTTATGCTTGTGAAAGAATCTATAATTAGTGGTCTTTGTTTAAAATCCAAAGATCACCTATTTGAGACAGAAATCAGGAGCATATTTTTCTCACAAAGACTTTGGAACTCATTTCCTCAAAAGGCGATGGAAGTTGAAATCTTTGAAGGTAGAGATAGATAGATTCTTGATAAACAAAGGGATGAAAAGGTACCATGGGTAGAAGATTTGTGGAGTGATCAGATCAGCCATAATAGTATTGAATGGTGGAATAGGCTTGAGGGACAAAGCAGCCTTTTCTGTTCCTAATTCAAGAGGGCGTAATTAGTGGGTGGCACAGTGGCATAGTGATTAGCACTGCTGCCTCACAGCGCCAGAGACCTGGGTTCAATTCCCACCTCAGGCGACTCTCTGTGTGGAGTTTGCACATTCTCCCTGTGTCTGTGTGGGTTTCTTCCGGGTTCTCCGGTTTCCTCCCACAGTCCAAAAAATGTGCAGGTTAGGTGAATTAGCCACGCTAAATTGCCCATAGTGTTAGGTGAAGGTGTAAATGTAGGAGAATGGGACTGGGTGGGTTACGCTTTGGCGGGTCAGTGTGGACTTGTTGGGCCGAAGGACCTGTTTCCACACTATAAGTAATCTAATCTAAAGTAATCTAATCATTTGTCCCTATGATTGTATAAACTAAGATGATTGGCCTTCAAAACCCATCTTCTCTTCTGCTAGATATGGTGTCCTTATTGAGGTGTATAAAATTATGAGGAGCATAGGTTAGATGAATGTATATAGTCCTGCTCCCAGGGATGGGGAATTGAAAACTAAAGGGTATCGGTTTAAGGTGAGAGGGGAAAGATTTAGGAAGGACCTGAAAGGAAATTTCTTCACGCAGACAGTGATGCGTATATGGCATAGGCTGCTAAAGAAAGTGGTTGAGGCAGATACAACAGCAACATTTAAAAAAACATTTGGATACATACATGGATGGGATATGGATCAAATGAGGGCAATTGGAACTAGCTGAATTTGCACCATGGTCAAAATGTTTCCATGCTATATTACTCTATGACTTTATAATAAGTAGATTGTTTTTCTCCTGATTCCATTAACTTCAGTTTTGCTTGGGCTGCAGGAAACCATATTTGGTCAAACACTACCATGATTTGAGTGCAGTCATTGTCACTCAAAACTAGTGTTCTGTTTTTTTGTCCATGGATTAAAGGCAGCACAGTGGCTCAGTGGCTCAGTCCCTCACAGTGCAAGGGACCCAGCTTTGATTCCAGCCTCGGGTGACTGTCTCTGTGGAGTTTGCATGTCGTTCCCGTGTTTGTGTGGGTTTCCACCGGGTGCTCCGGTTTCCTCCCACACTCCAAATATGTGCAGGTCAGGTGAATTGGACATGCTAAATTACCCATAGTTTTCAGGGATGTGTAGGTTAGGTGCATTAGTTATGGGTAAATCATCAATGTGGACTTCACCAGTTTCCTCATTTCCCCTTCCCCCACCTCACCCCAGTTCCAAAATTTCAGCTTAGCACCACCCTCATGACTTGTCCTACCCACTCTGCCTTCATTCCTGATGAAGGGCTTTTGCCCGAAACGTTGATTTACCTGCTCCTCAGATGCTGCCTGACCTGCTGTGCTTTTCCAGCATCACTCTAACTTAGACTCTGGTTTCCAGCATCTGCAGTCCTTGTTTTTACCAAGTTGATTTTAACCCTACAGCGAATCCTCTTGCAAGGATGCCTGTCTTGAAGAAGTTTTCCTCCTCTCTCTACAAGAATCTCAGTGAGTCTCTCTCCCACTGCAACCCCCTGGTCATCTCCTCTGCCCTGAAGCTCTTCAAACATGTCCTGAAACAGATTCGCTACCCCAGCCACATTTGCTTCCTCAGTGCCTGCCTCTGTAACCAACTCATCCCACACAGACTCCAGACCACCTTTAAACCAGCAGAGTTCGGACCCGAACAGGACAAACAGTACGGACTACAGATTCAAAAACACCAGCAACAGTTCTCCTTCAAGATCCTCCGCTCCACACTCGCAGCCATGCGCTGGCACCTAACCTCTCTACAGTCAGCCCTGCTTCAGCTGAGGGTAACACTCTCTCAGAATTGCAAAGGACCCTTCCTTTACTATATCCTCAGGAGAATTCATACTCTCAACAAACAGTATTTCAACACCATCTCAAACACCAAAAACTGTAAGCACAACAAACTTTTATATTACCACCTGCATAACTAGCACTCCTCAAACATTCCAGAACAATCCCCCGGCCTCTGGAACTGCTTGGATGCCATTACCAATGTGGCTGATGCAGCTACCATCCCCACAGTGATGGATTACATCACTTCTGCCCCCATCATGACCACTTCCACAGCCACTTCCACCCCTCACAACTCCTCATGCAACACACGTGACATCACTTCCACCCCTCACATCATTGCTGATGTCGCAAGCTCAGTGACTTCCATCTCCCCCGTGCTACCGTGTTCATCACGACTTCCGCCCCCACCAACGCCACTCACCAGCATTCTGCTGACATGCCCCCAACAGATCCCACTGTCACCATCCCCGCCCCCCTGCCGGAAGCCTGAGGGGA
>NC_057722.1:68545558-68553274 GCF_004010195.1 Chiloscyllium plagiosum | reverse complement strand
ACCTGTCAATCTTCCTTCCCACCTATTCACTCCACTCTCCTCTCTGACTTATCACCTTCATCCCCACCCCCATTCACCTATTGTACTCTTTGCTACCTTCTCCCACCCTTCTTTCTGGCCTATCACCTCCATCACCACCCCCATTTGCCTATTGTACACTATGCTACTTTCTCCCCACCCCACCCTTCTCTCATTTATCTCTCCACCTTGCAAGCACCCTGCCTCTATTTCTGATGAAGGGCTTTTGCCCGAAACGTTGATTTTCCTGCTCCTCAGATGCTGCCTGACCTGCTGTGCTTTTCCAGCACCACTCTAATCTAGACTCTGGTTTCCAGCATCTGCAGTCCTTGTTTTTACCATGTAAATATGGAGTAGTAGGGGAATGGGTGGGTTGCTCTTCAGAGGGTCGGTGTGGACTTGAGCTAAATGGCCTGTTTCTACACTGTAGCAATTCTATGATTCGATGAATTACAATAATGTGAAGACCTGAGTGGCCCTGGTGGAACCCAAACAGAGTGTTAATGAGCAAGTTACTGTTGTGTAAATGTCACTTGGCAGCACTGTTGATGAAACCTTTCATCATTTTGCTGAGTGTGGACTACTGGAGCAGTAATTGGCCTGTTTGGATTTGTCTTAATGTTTGTGCTCGGGATATAACTGAGCAGTTTTCCACACGACCTGACAGATGCCATAGTTGTAATTGTATTGGAACAAATTGGCTAGGGGTGCAAATCTACTTGTGAAATGTTCCTGGGCCATTGGCCTTTGTATAATCTAGTATCTTCAGCCTGATCTTACTATTAATTTAAGGGGAGGCAATGATATCAATGTATTATTGCAAGACTCTTAATTCAGAGGAGAAAGTGAGGACTGCAGATGCTGGAGATCAGAGCTGAAAATGTGTTGCTGGAAAAGCGCAGCAGGTCAGGCAGCATTCAAGGAACAGGAGAATCAACGTTTCGGGCATAAGCCCTTCTTCAGGAATGAGGAAAGTGTGTCCAGCAGGCTAAGATAAAAGGATTTCCAATGCCCCTCCCCCAAGTCCCTCCTCCCTACCTTTGATCTTAGCCTGCTGGACACACTTTCCTCATTCCTGAAGAAGGGTTTATGCCCGAAACGTCGATTCTCCTGCTCCTTGGATGCTGCCTGACCTGCTGCGCTTTTCCAGCAACACATTTTCAGCTCTTAATTCAGAGGCCCAAATTCAGATTCTGCCACAGCAGATGGAGGAATTTTAATTCAATACCAAATCTGGAATTAAGAGTCTAATGATGTCCATAAAAGTGTTGATTGTTGGAAAAATCCATCTGGTTCAAAATGTCCCTTAAGGAAGGAAGCTTATCCTGTCTGACCTACATGTGACTCCACATCCTCAGCAATGTGGTTAACTCTTCACTGTCCTCTGGGCGATGAGGGATGGGCAACAAATGTTGGCCTAGCCTGTGACATCCATATCCTGTGAATGAATGAAAAAGAAATCATGTGGAGTGAACGTATATTGGCTGAAGACTGACATCTGTGATGCTGGAAGAGGCTGAGATAGATCATCGACTGAGAATTTCTGGCTGCAGGCAATTAAAAATGCTTCAGCCTTCGCTTTTGCACTGATGTGTTAGGCTCCTCTGTTACTGAGAATGTCGATAATTATGGTGCCTCCTTCTACAATCAACGATGAAATTGAACACCACTATTTTTGACTGAATGGGACAGTTTTGCAGAGCTTAGATCTGACAGGTTTAGTTGTGGGAACTCTTACCTCTGTCTATCACATGCTGCATGCAATACTTTGCGTGCAAATAGTCCTGCACGTTCAGCTACCCTTCAAGATAGGGGACAGGCTGAATAATAATACATTTTCCCTAGTATCTAAGATCAATTGCAATTTGTAGATGAACACCCACTGCTTGTTTGTTTTCTCTCAAAATTGTTGCCTCCAGCATTCAAATAATTAAGATACAATAATAATGGAACAGAATTGAGATCAGACAAATTAATGTGTAATGGAAATGCATTTTCTTTCGCTGACAGCTGGCAAAAGCCCTTCACTTGGTCTCTCAAACGTACGAAACATTATCATTGTGACAGTAGACAATGAGACTATCAGATTCAGGACGCATTTCAATGCTCAAGAGGTAAGGTGTGTCAGTGACACATCAATACCGCAAATCTGTTTCACTTAAGTAGCTTTCATTATGTTTGTTTTTGTAATTCTGGACATCTGCTTCATCTGCCAGCCCCTCAGAAATGATAAGGCTCGGAGAATGTGTCATTTCACTGAGTTACAATTATATGAGAAAATTACACAAGCTAATTATTTTGTAGCCTGCACCTCACTCACTGGAATGGTTGACATGTTGATGCTGTTTCTCTGTGTACTTAATTATTAATATCTGAGTCCATTATATCATGTTCATTGCCTGTCAGGGTTTTAAATAAAAAAGATTACCAAATAGCATATTTTCAGTTTAGTTAGGAAGACACAGATTTACTGGCAACATTGTGACAACTGATTTCTGGAACCTTTTATTCACATCGCTTTTTATGGTTGCATATTTAAATTAACTTTGATTTCTGCTGTGGACCTGCTTGGTAGGACAGTTAGGTCTATAGAGCGTCTTTATCGTCATATGCACAAACCACGCTGCGCATCCCCCGCCCCCCTCCTCCCCCCCCGACTTTGGTCTGACCACGAGTGGATTTCCAATATCAATCACACCATTATATTGCACACTTTGATAAACATAACAGGCACGAGTATTTGCACCAAGTCAATTTTGTCTTTACATTCTTGTTAATTATCTCAGTATATTTTCTTCTTTCTCCCTTTCGTGGGATCTCGGCATCATTGGCGAAACCAGCATTTGTACTGACTGCCGAACGTCTTCAAGCTCAGGGGCTCACATGCCATTGAAGAGGATCTTTGAGAGTCAACCATGTTTCTGTGGATCCAGAGCCGCATCTAAGCCAGACTGGGTTAGGACAGCAGATTTCCACCTGAGAAGCCAGGGAACTTTATGGGAGGTGGTGGCTTTATGATAATGTCACTGGACTAAGAATCCAAGATACCGAGTTTGATATTCTGGGGACATTGGTTTGAATCCCACCATGACAGATGGTAAAATTTTATGAATTCAATTTAGAAAAAAAAACCTTTGGATTGGAAAGCTAAGCCAAAGTTGACTTGGTAGCCACATTTTCTTTGTTGTTAATGAACATATCTTGTTCATTAAGGAAATCTGCCTTCCTTACCAGTTCTGGCCTCCATGTGACTCCAGGCCCACAGTGATGTGGTCAACTCTTAATTAGGGATGGGCAATAAATGCTGCTCAGGCCAGCAACAGGCCATCCTTTGAACAAATAAAAACAATTGATAACACCGCACATCATCACCTCGCTGACACCAACTTAGCATTACTGAGGTATTGCTTGAATCTAAATTCCATTAGTTGCAGTGATAGGATTTGAACCTGTATCCCCTTACCTGGCAGTGGCATTATCACTGCACCACAATATCCCTCTTGTGAAAGATAGTTTTCTGAATTTGTGCTTCCAGCCTTTGAGCATCACTCACTCGGATCCCAAATCAAAGATTCAATTCAACCGTTCATTTTAAGCAGTTTCAAGATTCTGCATAGAATCAGCCCAAACACCTTAAGTAAGCTATTTATGGAAGGCATGATGTGGAATTGCTGGTGTTGGACTGGGGTGGACAAAGTTAAAAATCACACAATACCAGGTTATAGTCCAGCACTGCTCTTTTATCAGGTAGCTGTGGAGCAGCACTCCGAAAGCTAGTGCTTCCAAATAAACCTGTTGGCTATTAATGGAAGGCAAAGAGGCAATACTTGCTTACTGAGAACAGAGAGATGACCCAGCACAGAGAAACTGTGCCAAAGCGGAGGAGATAGAACCCTTGTAGGAAATGTGGTCACTTTATGACTAAGCATTTAAGAAAGATTGCATTGTTTGAACTTTTAACTGCATTCCTTTATTTTTTGACATAATACTGACCAGGACTGTAACATTTAACTTTGTTCCTTACTTCTTTCTACCTTGTTCTTAAGTTTTGTAATCTAAAAGTGTGCCACTGGAAAAACACAGCAGGTCAGGCAACATTGGATGAGCAGGAGAGTCGACGTTCGGACATACGCCCTTCATCAGGAATTCCTGATGAAAGGTTTATACCCGATACATCGACTCTCCTGCTCATCCGATGTTGCCTGACCTGCTGTGTTTTTCCAGTGGCACACTTTGCGACTCTGATCTCCAGCATCTGCAGTCCTTACTTTTTTCTTAAATGTTGTACCCAAGTCCTTGTACCTAAAATGGCACCATATATGGTGGTATTGAAAACTTTTCACTGTAATCCTGTACTTTTGTACTTGAGTACACGTGTCAATTAAGTCTAAATCTAATGGTCTTCTTTTAACCAGGAAAAGTGCAGATATGTAGACCAAGGGCCAAAATTTCAGTTCTCCTAGAGAGATTAAGAAATGATACCATTTAAGTTATCCCTTACAAACTCCATCCAACCTCACTTTTGATAGTTAATCAAAAGAATAGACCTCTTTTGGGATGAAATATTAAACCAAGTACCCATCTGACCTCTTTGGTGGATTCAAAAGACACAATGACTCTTCTGAAGAAGACTAAAGGTTGTCATCAGAGTGATTAAAAAAAAAGGACGAGCAATTTTCAATATCTAAATGGTTTCATGAACTTTCATGAACTGAGATGATTTTAATGAGGAAAAAGGACACTAACTTAAAGTGGCCACAGTGATCACCTGGCCCCATGTTAAGCCAAGCTTCATAAAATTATCAACAAAAAAATCACCTTGAACAGAAATTAACACATTATCGGAGATTGAAGCTGTAGTGATTGTAATGGGGTCAGCCAGGTGGACGTCATAGAATATGAGTTCCATGGTTAGGGCTATTAATCTGTCCAATCAGGGAGCCCTGGCTAGCAGATAAAAGAGGAGTGATCAGGCAGTCTTCCTCTGAGAGCCGGCTCTGAGGGATCTGGACCAGTATCATGGACTCTCCACATTTAAAATATAGTGGCTTGGTGACCAGATACTGCCTCAGTGGAGTTATTTCAGAAACCAGTGAACCAGTTCCTGTTTCATTTGTACCTTCATAGAGAATTCACATGCTGAGACAAAGATAAACATTGCTGCACTTATCCAGCTTGGAGACAATAAACTCAGTCAGGGGAACGTACAAATGATCGATATTTTAAGCAACTGTTTTGGCAGAGCTGAGTGAGATGGATTTCTAACTGAAAACAAAGAACTCTTTCTTTCTGTCAGCTTTCTCTCAGCCTTTCAAAGGACAAAATGCATGGTAACTGGTGAATTTGAGAAACATCCAACTGCTGAGACCTCAAAAACATCTTCAATATTCCCAGTTCCATTGAACAAAGTCATCTCTAACCAATTGTGTTTCCAGATTCAAACCTAATACTTCAAAACACATCCTAAGGACTCTAAACTGAACATTCTTTAATCTTTTTATTTGTACTGGACACTAAACTCTATTAAACTTTGTACCTTTGTTTGATGTCACATAGAGTCATGGAGTCATAGAGATGTACAGCATGAAAACAGACCTTTCGGTCCAACTCATTCATGCCGACCAGATATCCTTACCTAATCTGTCTCATTTGCCACCACTTGGCCCATATCACTCTAAACCCTTCCTATTCTTATACCCATCCAGATGCCTTTTAAATGCTGCAATTGTATTAGACTCCACCACTTCCCTGGCAGCTCATTCCATACACATACCAGCCTCTGTGTGAAAATGTTGCCCTTAGGTCTCTTTTATATCTTTCCCCCCTCATCCTAAACCTATGCCCTCTAGTTCTGGACTACCCCTACCCCCCACCCCACCCAATGCCAGAAAAGACTTTGTCTGTTTATCCTATCCATGATTTTATAAACCTCTATAAGGTCACCCCTCAGGCTCCGATGCTCCAGGGAACACAGTCCCAGCATATTAAGCCTCTCCCTGTAGCTCAAATTCTCCAATCCTGACAACATCCTCGTAAATCTTTTCTGAATCCTGTCATGTTTCACAACATCCTTCTGATAGAAAGGAGACCAGAATTGCATGCAATATTCCAACAATGGCCAAACCAATGTCCTGCACAGCCACAACGTGACCTCCCAACTCTTATATTCAATGCTCTGACCATAAAGGAATGCATACCAAATCACTATCCTATCTGCCTGTGACTCTACTTTCAAGGAACTATGAACCAACTCTCCAAGGTCTCTTTGTTTAACAACACTCCCCAGGATCTTACCATTAAGTGTATAAGTCCTGCTAAGATTTGCTTTCCCAAAATGCAGCACCTCGCATTTATCTTTATTATTTTTCTGAGGATTCACAAATGATAAAATGCTGTTCCTTTCGCTCAAAGAAACTGATTCCTCAATTATTTCTGTTGAATAAGGTAACTGTATTTTTATTGAAGTGAAATATTTCCTCTTGATTCAAAAAAAAGGATGAAAAGAGGAGAGACAATCTGCCCATCATTAAGTTGGTCCCTTTCCTCAGTGTCCTGGCTGTAATCTATATCTCACACAACATGACCATATCCAAACGTTTGTTTTGTATGAGCCATATCTTAAAACATTCTGAACGTTGACAATGGTTCACCAAATCTACTGTCATAAGTCCAGCAGCTGATCAACAGAACCTTGACGGAGATGGTGTAAATTGCTGACAAAGGCTCTTTATGCCATTATTGTAAAGTTTCTGCCAACAATTCAGGAGGTAGACACAGAAATTCAAGTTCAAATTTGTTTTGTGCATTTTTCTGCAACTAAAATATTTAGCTCAATCTTGAGGATTAAACTAACAGATTTGACATTATAGTAAGTAGAATGGAATAATTATTGATACTCTATCCCTGAAATGCAGCATAATATGACTTTTTTCAGTTTTGCATAAAACTTTGATTGTCTTATTAATTGTTTCCTTGTATTTCCTTTGTGGAAGCCATTATTCCCTTGCCAAGGGTACAATTCATTCACCTCCAGTGCTTTTGTTAATTGGTCATCGCTCATAGATATAGATTACAGTAGTATACGTGTCAGCCATGGTTCAAAGGGTATCTTTCATTTTATGCATCAGAGAATTGTGTATTCAAGTCACCCTTCAGGAATTTGCGTGTAGAACTCCAGTATAGTACTGAGTGAGTGTTACTCTATTTAACGTGGGTCTATTGAATGAGACGTAGAACTGAGGCTCTCTGTCTGTTCATTCATGTAGAGGCAAAATATCTCATGCACTATTTTGAAAAGAGGTTGGGCATTATAGACAATAGACAATAGGTGCAGGAGTAGGCCATTCAGCCCTTCGAGCCTGCACCGCCATTCAATATAATCATGGCTGATCATTCCTAATCAGTATCCTGTTCCTGCCTTATCTCCATAACCCTGGATTCCACTATCTTTGAGAGCTCTATCCAACTCATTCTTAAATGAATCCAGAGAGTGGGCCTCCACTGCGCTCTGGGGCAGAGCATTCCACACAGCCACCACTCTCTGGGTGAAGAAGTTTCTCCTGAGCTCTGTCCTAAATGATCTACCCCGTATTTTTAAGCTGTGTCCTCTGGTTCAGCACGCACCCATCAGTGGAAATATGTTTCCAACTGCCAGAGTGTCCAATCCTTTCATAATCTTATACGTCTCAATCAGACCCC
>NC_057722.1:68540962-68543244 GCF_004010195.1 Chiloscyllium plagiosum | reverse complement strand
GTGTGGACTTGTTGGGCCGAAGGGCCTGTTTCCACACTGTAAGTAATCTAATCTAATCTAATCTTACATCCGACATCCAGACTACTGTTTGGGGGCCTGTAGATAGCTCCCAAGAGGGTCTTTTTACCCTTGGTATTTCGAAGCTCTATCCACACTGACTCTACATCTCCTGACTCTTGGTCCCCCCGCGCAAGGGACTGAATATCATCCCTTACCAACATGGTCACCCCACCCCCTCTGCCCGTCAGTCTGTCCTTACGATAGCACGTGTATCCTTGAATATTCATTTCCCAGGCCCTGTCCACTTGAAGCCACGTCTCAGTTATCCCCACAATATCGTATCTGCCAATTTCCAAAAGACCCTCAAGCTCATCCACCTTATGTCTAATGCTTCGTGCATTCATGCATTCGTGCATTATCTCCAGTGTCTTGGACAATACCTCTCCCTCAACCAACTTCACTATAAAAGTTTATCTGCTCAATCTCATGGCTATTAATGCAATCTGTTTCCTACAATACCTCAGTGGCTACACTTCAACAGTATTTCATTGACTGTAAAGTGCTTTGGGACAATCTGATATTGCAAAAGGTGCTATATAAATGCCAGTGTTTTTTTTTAACAGGGGCATTCTCTGTGTATGGCAGAGAATAATATCACCCAAATCACATGCATACATACATTATTGAACAGCAATCAATATCAGGGTGGACTTTGGAACAAACAAGGATGAAACAGTGCACTTTCTAAATGGTGAGGAACTGAAAACAGTAATAATCCAAAGAGACAGTTGTACATTAGAATGTCACCAATGTGTACAGAAACTAAGCAAAAAGGCGAGTGAAATGTTGACCTATATGACTAGAAGGCGAGAAATAAAGGGGTAGAATCATGCTTCAACTTTACAAAGTCTGGATTAGACGACATTTGAATTATTATGAGTAGTTCTAATTCTTAGGAAGGGAATCCTGGGAAGGAATATAGAGCAACTATGTGAGGTGCTGCATTTTGGGAAAACAAATCTTAGCAGGACTTATACACTTAATAGAGTCATAGATTCATAGAGATGTACAGCATGGAAACAGACCCTTCAGTCCAACCCGTCGATGCTGGTCAGATATCTCAAACCAATCTAGTCCCACCTGCCAGCACTCGGCCTATATTCATCCAAACCCTTCCTATTCATATACCCATCCAAATGCCTTTTAAATGTTGCAATTGTACCAGCCTCCACCACATCCTTTGGCAGCTCATTCCATACACGTACCGCCCTCTGTGTGAAACTTTTGCCCCTTAGGTCTCTTTTGTATCTTTCCCCTCTCACCTGAAATTGATGCCCTCTAGGTCTGGACACTCCGACCCCAGGGAAAAGACTTTGTCTATTTATCCTATCCATGCCCTTCACAATTTTGTAACCCTCTATAAAGTCACCCCTCTCCCTCCGACGCTCGAGGGAAAAAGGTCCCAGCCTGTTCAGCCTCTTCCTATAGCTCAAATGCTCCAACCCAGGCAACATGCCTGTAAATTTTTCTGAACCCTTTCAAGTTTCACATCTTTCCAATAGGAAGGAGACCAGAATTGCAAGCATATTCCAACAGTGGCCTAACGAATGTCCTGTACAGCCACAACATGACCTCCCAACTCCTGTACTCAATACTCTGACCAATAAAGGAAAGCATACTAAATGCCTTCTTCACTATCCTATCCACCTGCAACTCCATTTCCAAGGAGCAATGAACCTGCACTCCAAGGTCTCTTTGTTCAGCAACACTCCCTAGGACCTTACCATTAAGTGTATAAGTCCTGCTAAGATTTGCTTTTCCAAAATGCAGCACCTCGCATTTATCTGAATTGAACTCCATCTGCCACTTCTCAGCCCATCTGCCCATCTAGTCAAGATCTTGTTGTAATCTGAGGTAACCCTCTTCGCTGTCCAATACACCTCCAATTTTGGTGTCATCTGCAAACTTACAAACTGTACCTCTGATGCTCGCATCCAAATCATTTATGTAAATGACAAAACATAGAGGACCCAGCACTGATCCTTGTGGCACTCCACTGGTCACAGGCCTCCAGTCTGAAAAACAACCCTCCACCACCACCTCTGTCTTCTTCTTTTGAGCCAGTTCTGTATGCAAATGGCTAGTTCTCCCTGTATTCCATGAGATCTAACCTTGCTAATCAGTCTCCCATGGGGAACATTGTCGAACACCTCACTGAAGTCCATATAGATCACATCTACCACTCTAATCTCATCAATCCTCTTTGTTACTTCTTCAAAAAA
>NC_057722.1:68511505-68540462 GCF_004010195.1 Chiloscyllium plagiosum | reverse complement strand
ATCCTTTTCCACAGTAAATACTGATGCAAAATACTCGTTTTGTATCTCCCCCATTTTCTGCAGCTCCACATGAAGGCCGCTTTGTTGATCCTTGAGGTGCTCTATTCTCTCCTTAGTTACCCTTTTGTCCTTAGTGTATTTATAAAAACCCTTTGGATTCTCCTTAATTCTATTTGCCAAAGCTATCTCATGTCCCTTTTTAGCCCTTCTGATTTCCATTTTAAGTATACTCCTACTTCCTTTATACTTCTAAGAATTCACTCGATCTATCCTGTCTATACCTTACATATGCTTACATAGAATTATGTTCGCTGGCCCCAAAGTGCTCTCCCACTGACACCTCAGTCACCTGCCCTGCCTTATTTTCTAAGAGCAGGTCAAGTTTTGCACTTTCTCTAGTAGGTACATCCACATACTGAATCAAAACATTATCTTGTACACACTTAACAAATTCCTCTCGATCTTAACCCTTAACACTATGGCAGTCCCAGTTTATGTTTGGAAAGTTAAAATTCCCTACCATAACTACCCTATTATTCTTACAGATAGCTGAGATCTCCTCACAAGTTTGTTTTTCAATTTCCTTCTGACTATTAGAAGTCTATAATACAATCCCAATAAGGTTATCATCCCTTTCTTATTTCTCAGTTCCACCAAAATAACTTCCCTGGATGTATTTCCAGGAATATCCTCCCTCAGCACAGCTGTAATGCTATCCCTTATCAAAAACGCCACTCCCCCTCTTCTCTTGCCTCCCTTTCTATCCTTCCTGTAGTATTTGTATCCTGGAACATTAAGCTGCCAGTTCTGCCCATCCCTGAGCCATGTTTCTGTAATTGCTGTGATATCCCAGTCCCATGTCCCTAACCATGCCTTGAGTTCAGCTGCCTTCCCTGTTCGACCCCTTGCATTGAAATAAATGCAGTTTAATTTATTAGTCCTACCTCGTCCCTGCCTGGTAAGGTCGTAGGGAGTGTTGCTGAACAAAGAGACCTTGGAGTACTGATTCATAGTTCTTTGAAAGTGGAGTCGCAGGTAGATAGGATAGTGAAGAAGGCGTTTGGTATGCTTTCCTTTATTGGTCAGAATATTGAGTACAGGATTTGGGAGGTCATGTTGCGGCTGTACAGGCCATTGGTTAGGCGACTGTTGGAATATTGCGTGCAATTCTGGTCTCCTTCCTATTGGAAAGATGTTGTGAAACCTGAGAGGGTTCAGCAAAGATTTACAAGGATGTTGCCAGGGTTGGAGGATCTGAGTTACAGGGAGAGGCTGAACAGGCTGGGGCTGTTTTTCCTGGAGTGTCGGAGGCTGAGGGATGACCTTATAGAGGTTTACAAAATCATGAGGGGCATGGATAGGGTAAATAGACAAAGTAGTTTTGCTGTGGTGGGGGAGTCCAGAACTAGAGGGAATAGGTTTAGGGTGAGAGGCAAAGAGACTTATGGGGCAACGTTTTCATTCAGAGTGTGGTATGTGTATGGAATGAGCTACGAGAGGAAGTGGTGGAGGCTGGTACAACTGCAACATTTAAAAGGCATTTGGATGGGTATATGAATAGGAAGGGTTTGGAGCGAAATGGCCAAGTGCTGGCAGGTGGGACTAAATTGGTTTGGGATACCTGGTCGTCATGGACTAGTTGGACCGAAGGGTCTATTTCCGTGCTGTACATCTCTATGACTCTATAACTAGATCAAAGGTCAGAGATTGCTTAAATGCTAGCACCAGACCTTTCATAAGGGAAGTCAGGAAGCCTCTTCCACAAACAGCAATTGATATTAGAACAATGGTTAATTTCAAACTCAAGATCAAAATATATTTGTTAACTAATGGTATTAAAGGGTATGGTAAAAAAACATTATGACCCCATGTTGCTGGTCACAGAGCATCTCATAGGCTGATAGAAGAGGCTTAATTGTCTATTCTGTTCTTCCTAACATTTCTAATTGGAATGCTGGAAACATTTATTCCTTCTCATTAATAAATGTTAACTGTATTTACATTTTGAAAGCTATGTCTCCAAAGCAAAACAGTTTTTTTTAATGGGGTGAGGGATCTACAAGAAGAAAGGGCAGCCTAAATACAAATGAGGCTTGGATTTTTATCCCATTAGTGGTTAGTGGGGAGCGGGAGATTTCCAAGCTTGTCTCACCCATCTTAGTAGATGGTGCCTGAAAATGCCCAGTTTTCATTCTGGAGGGTTGGAGAATACGACAGGCCATGATGGCCTTTCCTGGAGAAGCCATTGGAGCTTCTAGATACAGGGATGACCTGTCTTGAAGGCTTGCCTTGTTGAGCTGAGACTTCATCTCAACTGTAATAAAACCAATTAAACACAAATCAGCTCTTCGCCCCCTCCCCTACCCCAACAGTTTCCACGACCCTTCAGATTAAACTAAATCTCTCCACCCATTTCCATTCTCCAACCACCTCATGGCATACAAAAGAACAAAGAACAGTACAGCACAGGAACAGGCCCTTTGACCCACCAACATGGTGCTGACTCATGACCCATTTCTAAGCTAAAACATTTTGCCTCTATGTGATGCTTGTAATCCTCTATTCGGAGAAAGTGAGCACTTCAGATGGTGGAGATCAGAGTTGAAGAGTTTGGTGCTGGAAAAACACAGCAGGTCAGGCAGCATCCAAGGAGCAGGAGAATCAATGTTTCACGCAGAAGCCTTTCATCAGGAATCTGATGAAGGGCTTATGCCCGAAACATCGATTCTCCTGCTCCTCGGGTGTATCCCTCTATTCTCTGCCTATTCACGTACCTGTCAAGATGCCTCTTAAATGTTGCTTTTGTAGCTGCCTCCACCACCTTCGCTGGCACCACATTCCAGGCACTAACCACCCTCTGTCAAAACAAATCTGCCTCTCACAGCTCCTTTAAACTTTCCCTCTTTGACCTTAAACATTGACTTTCCTACCCTGGGAAAAAAACTCTCTGACTTATCACTCTATCCATGCCGCTCATATATTTGTAAACTGCTGTCAGGTAGCTTCTCATCCTTTGAAAACAAACCAAATTTGTCCAATTTCTTCTCATAGCTAATACCCTCCAAACCAGGCAACATCCTGGCAAACCTTTTCTAAAACCTCCACATCCTCCTAATAAAGTGGCGACCAGAACTGAACATAATATTCCAGATATGGCCTAACAGAATACAATATGGCCTAACTAATGTTCTATACAGCTGCAACGTGCTTGCTAATATATATATATATTCAATTGTGATGAAGGCAAGCGTGCCTTATGCATGCTTGACCATCTTATCCATTTGTGTTGCCAATTTCAAGCAACTGTGGACCTATCCATCCAGTTTTGGTTTTCAATCTAAGTTTCAGTTATAGCTTTCCTGGAAACTAGATGGGTCAGTTTCCTTTCTCAATGTTTGCCCCTATACCAATGCTGCCATGACCCCAACTATCTCCAAATGTGTCTCTATCTACAATCCCTTCCGTCATGGTCTCTCATACCCACCATGCCAACCCATAGTACCCACTATACAATCTGTCCAGAACCAATGAACATGATAGAAACAATGGCGTGTGTGAAAAGCTTTTGGAAAAAGTAATTAATTCATGTCTTCATTGAGCAAACTGGTGTTATTACAGACCTTCACAATTGTTAACCAACCAGGCTTTTAAACTACCAATAGCAGAAACAGCAAGCATGTGATGCCCCTCTTTCTGAAGTAAATAAAGATTAAGCTATTTAGAAATAAATCTAAGATTGTCAATCAAGCTGTGCTTTCCCTTGGCAATAGCTTTCTTGACAGCCCAACGGAGGTATGATCTCTCAGCCAAGCCTCAATATACATGCTGACTCTCAGTAGGAAGTCACATAGAAACAGGAATAGGTAATAGTTCTCTCAGCTTAGCAAGGGGCATGAGTTATAATCTTGGTTGAGACCAGTAACTTTCAATTTGTGAAAAGGAAATTCAAAATCTCAGTTATTTATTCAAAGAATGAAGCCACCAGAATTTCATGCCTTCAAATAAAAGATACTTTACTTAACAAGAATCAAACAAAGCAAACATTAAATATGATCTTTATTATCCACCTACAGTCAACAACTCAATCAAGACAATTTAATATGAACTAACAGAAAAATTGCAGTTGATTGTAAACTGCAAGTTACACATTAAATAGCAGTCACAACTAAGACAGATGTGACACATTGATTTAGCAAACAACTCGATATATATGACATCAATTTCAGTCAAAAAATCTTCAGAATTCAGTCTTTCTCACAAAGAATTTAAGCTCCTCTTCTCTTCATTAATCTGATCCTCAGCTGACACCAACACATAATCAGAGTTTAAAGTCTTTCATAGGCTTCACAGAAAATGGTATACATCTGTAAAACTTCTTAAAATGGTCTTAGTGACATAGGTCCACTCGTATTATATTCAGGTAGTGAAAGCATCTGCTTTAACTGTATATTTGATGTCTAACTTCTGGCTGCTTTATCTTGCTTGTACATCATTACTGGACTCATCATGTCATGAACTCTGGCTACTCTGCGCACTTTAAGAAGTCCCAGAAGGTTTCATATTCCCAGAGATTTTGGTTTACAACCACAGTGTCTGTATTAATGTTCCAGGAAAATGGGCAGGTCAGTTCCCTTTCTCAATTTCTCTTTTCAATTTTTGCTTTGCAAAATGCAAACTTTGAAACAATGGATAACATGCCCATAAAATGTGCCTATCAGACAACAAACAGAAAAATCAGGGGATTGAAGCTACCTTAGAGTTGTCTTCTCTGTCATATTGTACCATTTTTCTGTCTTTCTCCAGGACAAATTACTTCTAAAATGGCATATATATTACCTGATCCAATTGAAAGATATCTCCCCTTTAAGAGATGCAGCTTGGCTTTAAGTAGTGCAAGTTAATGTGCATTCATGTAAGTGAGCAGGCAACACAAAGTCTGAGTGTTGCTCTACATTGAAATGAACGTGTATATGTTCATCCTGCACTCTGACCTCCATGATCATTTTCACCAGCTATCCAAATTTGCCACTCATCCTATGAGGCTCATCAATGAAACTTATTGTTTTATGTCCAGAGGTTCATTTTTCAGTCTGGGATCCTTTGAGAATGTTCATTGAACAGCAACAACTCTGCCAAGTTTTGATTGAATTTGCGATTTGTGTTAAATACATTGGGCGAAGGCTTTCTGTTGGTCGTAGCAGCACAGAGGTGGACAATGTCCTTTCTGACAATATTAAAAATCACACAACACCAGGTTATTGTCCAACAGGTTTCATTGGAAGTACTAGCTTTTAGAGCATTGATCCTTCATCAGGTGATTCATCAGGTGACAACCACCTGATGAAGGAGCAGCGCTCTGAAAGCTAGTGCTTCCAATTAAACCTGTTGGACTATAACCTCATGTCGTGTGATTTTTAACTTTATGCACCCCAGTCCAACACCAGCATCTCCAAAACATGACTTTCTGACAATGACTTCCTTCTGGAACAGCAATGAGAAATATTTAAGAGAGAAAAAGGTTGACTTTGAGTTGATTTGATTTATTGTAGTCAGGTGTACCTAAGTACAGTGAAAAGCTTTGTTTAAGAGTCATACAAGCAGATCATTGTAACCAAGGAGGTACAAATCACAGAACTTAGATAGAGTGAGACATACAGGTTACACCACACAGGAGGTGCATGTAACAAGATCAACATGAACAAAATGACCATTATTGAAGGTAGAGAGTCCATATAATAGTCCAATAATGGCAAGGAAAAAGCTGTTCTTGAACCTGTTGGTGAGTGTGAGCAGGTTGGTTTCTATAAAAGAACTCAACCAGCTTTTCTTCTTCCCTTTCTTGAATAAACAAAGCTGGACCCATTTCCCAGGAACATAAATCTGTGTTAGGAACGGTTTCTCTTTTGGATTGATACTGCGTTGTCACTTTCTGGGCAGGTGGCATCCATCAACCAGTTGCCAACACTTAAATTTCTAAATTTGGAAGCAATCTCATAGACCCATATGAATCAGGAGCTGAGTGTTTCCATGTCAATGTTATATGCCAGGAATAGCATGTGAAATTCCATCCCCCGAATTGATGATTTTCCAACTATTAAACTTAATAGTGGAAGAATCAAAGGCTGAGATGTGGAATTTCCTAATAAGTACTCACAGTGTGCCCTGTAAGTCTGCCAATGTGAAATAATTCAGCTTTTTCCCAACACCTTTTGCTTATGTTCAACTCCAAAGATTGGCCTCTGTGCTCTGCCTGCAAATCATAGAAATAGAACGATATAGGGATTAGGTTTTCTTATTCATCAAGGTTTTGGAAGACAAATAAATTATATGTTTAACATGCCCACTCTGGCACATTTCTGGACATATCCCACAGACAATACACTGCATATTTCTGAAAGTTAACACCCCGCCTCCCTTCCCAGAAACCCACTAAACATTAGCTTTATTTTAAAATGAAAAAACATGGATCCCTTAAACAAGAAACTTCCAGTTGCTTATTCAGTCTCCTACAAAAGAAAAAAGATAAGGAATTCTGAAGAATCATGCAATCTTCAAAACATCAACTCTGTCTCTCCATAGATGCTGTCAGACCTGTCGAGTATCTCCAGCATTCTCTGTGTTCATTTCAGGTTTCATCTCAAGCAGTATGCTAGCTCAATGATTAGCACTGCTGCCTCTCAGTGCCAGGAACCCAGGTTCAATTCCAGCCTAGGATGACTCTCTGTGTGGAGTTTGCACGTTCTCCCTGTGTCTGCGTGGGTTTCCTCTGGGTGCTTTAGTTTCTTCCCACAATCCAAAGAAGTGCAGGTTAGGGTGAATTAGGCATGCTAAATTGCCCATAGTGTTCATTAGTCAGAGGAAATGGGGTAGAGATATGGCTCTGGGTGGGATACTTTTCAGAGGGTTGCTGTGGACTTGTTGGGCCAAGAGACCTGTTTCCACTTTATAGGGATTCTATTCTATAATTTCCAGCCTTCACAGTATTTTGGCTTTATTGACGAGATAAGACAGTTCTTTATTCAGTAGAGTGTTGTTTCTCATGTCTTTCATTTTCCTTTGTCTCAGCTTCATTGCACCAACCATTTAGTCTCCTCTTTAAAAACTGAGCTGTTTAATCATTCAAGTTCCTCTGGCGAATCTCGTAAAGCTATTTAAAATCAAAATATTGTTGGCCTTTGCACTTTTTCTCATTTAGCGTCTTCACCTATTAAAGGATCAAACCTTTTCTTGAATACTAATGAGAAAAGAGGCTGCAGAATGACTCCAATTTGGCAAAGCAATCCTCAGATGAAACATCAGGAAAACACATTCGTTAAGACCCTACCAGTTATCGATCTATTGCATCATTTGTTATCTTCAGAAATAGAACCAAAATAGAAAAATATCAGATATGGCCTCACTCCAATGCTTCCTTAGTTCCAACACTACTTTAGGCAATGTTCAGCTATTTCTTTTAAAATAAGAAAGTATCAATCTTTCAAGAAGCAACAAAGAGAGAAACAAAAAAAGAGAGAAGCTAACAAGAAATAAGAAAGTCATTACACTGTACTACAGGTATTTTATATAATGGCAATTTCTAAAGAGCACAGACCTACACAGTAAGAATGGAAAACACACATCTGAACATGGATTGGCAAACCAATGACAATTTGTCAGTATTTCAATTATTCAGGGAAAGAATGATTCTTTACTTCATAGATCAATACAACTCTTTAAAAAAAAGGCAGTCAAATTTCTTAATGGATTGTAAAATGAAGGATTACAAACAATATAATTCTCTATTCTTTCTAGTGATGGCCATGAAGACCTTATGAAAATATCCCACAATTTCAGGCGGCAAACATTTTTTTCGAATTTCAATGCCAAAAGCGAGCATTGGTCAATACATCTCTTCCCAGAATCACAGGAACTGACGACTCTTAAAATACCCTTCAATCAATACTGGTTTCTCAAGCAACCATTTGGATTATCCATTAACCGGGATGTATTCAAACAACATATGGATAGAATCATAGCGAATGATTAGATTAGATTACTTACAGTGTAGAAACAGGCCCTTCGGCCCAACAAGTCCACATTGACACGCCGAAGCGTAACCCACCCAGACCCATTCCCCTACATTTACTCCTTCATCTAACGCTACAGGCAATTTAGCATGGCCAATTCACCTAACCTGCACATTTTTGGACTGTGGGAGGAAACCGGAGCACCCGGAGGAAACCCACACAGACACGGGGAGAATATGCAAACTCCACACAGAGAGTCGCCTGAGGCAGGAATTGAACTCGGATCTCTGGCGCTGTGAGGCAACAGTGCTAACCACTGTGCCACCGTGCCGCCCAAAGTCTATATCAAATGACACTGCTGTTTATGGAAAATTAAACTTGAACATGATAAGCTTTCATCAGCTCATGGAAGCAACAAAAAAAACTGTTTTGTTTTCAAGAGCAAAAAATGTCAAAAGCAACAGGAAATAAATCAACTTCTTTGGATCATCTTACTCTCCAGGGAATATTGATCTTGATCCTACCAAAATAGAAACTTGTAGAGAATGGGAGGTGGCAGCATAGCATCGTCACTGGATTAGACTGAGCCACACCTTAATGTTCTGGGGACATGGGTTTCAATCCCACCATGGCAGATTGTAAAATTTTAATTTAATTTTAAAAATCAGAAATTTAACAAAAGCAAGCTAGCTGGATGTCAACCATGCATGTGGTAAAAACCCATCTGTTTAATGAATGCTCTTTCTCCATCTTTACCTGATCTGACCCATGTGTATTTCTCGACCCACAGCTGTACTTTGTACACTAGCCTAGCAGTTATGCCCACATCCCTTAAAGAAACAAATAATTTAAAATGTCTACACCTCAAGACAAGCGTAACTCAGTGTCATCACCTTTTTAGCACATATATTCCAAATGTTGTAACCACAGAATCACCAAAGTCATGTGGTACAGAATGAGGCTGGAATAACTGCACAGAAGCCAGCATCCTATCACCAAGTCACCCTTTATTTACGTGTGCACAATACAGTGTGTATGGCCAGCCAGCTCAGAGTCAGTCTCCTGAACTAAGGAGATTCTAAATCCCCTATTAATATTGGTCAGCCAGGGCTTCCTGATTGGTCCAGGTTAACAACCCCAATCAAGGACCTCATAGTCAACAAGACCCACCTGGTCCAGTCACTGCAGAGGCCATTTGGCCCATTGTGACTGCACTAGCACTCCACATGAGCTTTTTCTTCTCACATTACTCTTGTTCCTTTTGTATGTTGCTCTAAATCAATGCCCTCTCATTCTTGTTACTTTTATGAGATAGAACAGCTTCATCTATTCTATCCAGCCTGCTAATGATTTTGAATTCATCTATATAATCTCCTCACAGCCTGCTTCTCTTCAAGGAGTACAGTGCTGTCTTTTTCAATCTATACTCATAACTGAAGTTTCTCATTCCTGGAGCTATTTTTGTACATCACTTCTGCTGTCTTCCCAATTTGTTTGCACTTTTCCTATAACATTGCTCCCAGAATGAAACAGAATATTCCAGCCAAGAGATAACAAACGTAAAGTCACTCCCTTGCTCTTGCACTATATTCCCCTAAGAATAAAGCTGAGGACATTGTATTCTACTTCTCCTGCTACCTTCAATGTTCTGTGCATTTATACACCATGTCCTCATGCTCATGCACCCCTTCATAATTGTTCCCTCTGTACCACATTGTCTGTCAATACTCATCCAAAAAAAGTTCATCACCACACACTCCTCTGTGTGGAACTTCATCTGCCACAGATCCCACTCATTCCATCAACTTGTCAACATCCTACAGGAATTCCCCATGGTCCTTCTCACAGTGTACAATTTTCTAAATGTACTGCAAACATTGAAATCGTTCCGACACACCAAGATCCAGATCACGAAGGTGAGGAGAGGCAAGAGACCCAATACAGACCCCAAAGGAACTACAAACCAATTTATCTACTCTTTGAAAATTTGCGACTATCCAAGTTGCATTGTGGCGTTCATGGATGTACAGGCTAACTGCATGTTATACAGTTTGGAGGAATACATACTCTAACTTTACTTGGCTTTCAGCTTCCCTTTCATTGCTTGGGCGGTCTGCTCCTCGGCGTTGCCATCCACTTGAACTCCCTCTGATCTGTGGTCACCTGGAGAGAGGCAGGGAAGTCATAGGGAAATCCTCTTGCTTCAGGTCCTGGGCCTGGCCAACGTGGGCATGAACAGGTCCAAGCAATAGGCTCAGAAGCTTTGAGATACATCCAGTTGCCTGTCCGTCTCCCATGGTTATTGGCAGTCTCTAAAGAAGCATCCTGTGGAATCCACTGAAGCACCTCAGAATTCCCATGACAGGTTGACTCTGCTTGGACTGGACTGCATCATCACCCTTTCAAAAAAATATTCAAAACTTAATATTAACAAGATTTCTTTAGGATTTTGCCTTTTGATACGCTGCCCCCATTTGAAGTTGTCACTTTTTATTTTGGTCTATAGTCATGGAGTCATAGGGACGTACAGCACAGAACAGACCCTTCGGTCCAACTCGTCCATGCCGGCCAGATATTGTAACCTAATCTAATTCCATTTGCCAGCACTTGGCCCATGTCCCTCTAAACCCTTCCTATTCATGTACCCATCCAGATGCATTTTAAAGGCTGTAATTGTACCAGCGTCCAACACTTCCTCTGGCAGCTCATTCCATACATGCACCACCCTCTGTGTAAAAAGGTTGTCCCTCAGGTCACTTTTAAATCTTTCCCCTCTCCCCTTAAACCTACACCTTCTCGTTTTGGATTATCCTAACTTGGGGTAAAGACCTTGCCTATTTCCCTATCCATACCCCTCATGATTTTTTTAAACCCCATAAAAGGTCACCCTTCAGCCCCCAATGCTCCAGGGAAAATAGCTCCAGCCTGTTCAGCCTCTCCCTATATATAGCTCGAACTCTCCAACCCTGGCAACATCCTTGTAAATCTTTTCTGAACCCTTTCATGTTTCACAACATCCTTCCTGCAGCACGGAGACCAGAACTGCATGTAGTATTCCAAAAGTAGCCGAACCAATATCCTATACAGTCACAACATGACCTCCCAACTCCTAAAAACAATGCTCTGGACCAATAAAGGCAAGCATACCAAACACCTTCTTGACAACCCTGTCTACCTGTGATTCCACTTTCAACTAACAGTGCAACAGCACTCCAAGGTCTCTTTGTTCAGCAACAAAGATTGATTTATTTGAGATGTTTATTCTAAGAAGTGTGTAATACACTCTGAGTTCTCTTTTGGTGCAGTGGTAGTGCCCCTACAGCTAAACAAGAATTGAAAATGATTTGAGCTGCATTATCAAATCTTGGTAGAAAACACAGAGACAAATGTAGGTTTGTGAAGAGTAAAAATGCTTCAAGCATTCTCAATTCTACAATTCAAGCTTGGAGTTCAGACAATTGTTCAGAAAAATTGAAGCTTCAGTTCTTGTGCTGTATCTTGTTATCCAAGTTCCATTAGTATGGTACGGACATGCACCTCATCCCCAATTAACCTATTCTTATGAAATAAATTGGATAGAAATTCCCTGTAACCTGCAGTCAAGTATATTTTCAATAGATGCACTGTAGAAGATCAAAGAGGGTTGAACTGTATTTTTCTGTGAATAATAGAGTCTGGAGCACATTACAAAATTGACACATAACATCATTTCTGATTTCGCAAGCCTACATCTATTCTATCAAGTAACAAGTTCAGAGAGAAGGATTGAAATTTCAGACTGATGCCACCCTTAAAGTTTGGTGTCGTACAGGTACTGAAGTATTTGGCATCAGACCACTTGCCCAATGTTACAACCATAATTTTATAGGTAGGCATCAGATGGGTCACCCATCTATGGCCCAATTCAGTTCCTAAGGTTGTCAGTAATAGAGTCATAGAGTCATAGAGATGTACAGCATGGAAACAGACTCTTTGGTCAAACCCGTCCAAGCCGACCAGATATCCCAATCCAATCTAGTCCCACTTGCCAGCACCTGGCCCATTTCCCTCCAAACCCTTCCTATTCATATACCCATTCAAATGCCTCTTAAATGTTGCAATTTTACCAGCCTCCACCACTTCCTCTCACAGCTCTATCCATACGTGTACCACCCTCTGTGTGAAACAGTTGCCCCGTAGGTCTCTTTTAAATCTTTTCTCTCTCACCCTAAACTTATGCCCTCTAGTTCTGGACTCCCCGACCCCAGGGAAAAGACTCTGTCTATTTACCCTCAACTCGCTATGAACCTGTACTCCAAGGTCTCTTTGTTCAGCAACACTCCCTAGGACCTTACCATGAAGTGCATAAGTCCTGTTAAGATTTGCTTTTCCAAAGTGCAGCACCTCACATTTATCTGAATTAAACTCTATCTGCCACTTCTCAGCCCATTGGCCATCTCATCAAGATCCTGTTGTAATCTGAGGTAACTTTCTTCACTGTCCACTACACCTCCAATTTTAGTGTCATCTGCAAACTTACTAACTGTAACTCTTATGCTCGCATCCAAATCATTGATATAAATGACAAAAAGTAGAGGACTCAACACCGATCCTTGTGGCACTCCACTGGTCACAGGCCTCCAGTCTGAAAAACAACCCTCCACCACCACCCTCTGTCTTCTACCTTTGAGTCAGTTCTGTATGCAAATGGCTAGTTCTCCCTGCATTCCGTGAGATCTAACCTTGCTAACCAGTCTCCCATGGGAAACCTCCTCGAACGCCTTACTGAAGTCCATATAGATCGCATCTATCATTCTGCCCTCATCAATCCTCTTTGTTACTTCTTCAAAAACCTCAATCAAGTTTGTGAGACATGATTTCCCACGCACAAAGCCATGTTGACTATCCCTAATCGGTCCTTGCCTTTCCAAATAGATGTACATCCTGTTCTTCAGGACACCCTCCAACAACTTGCCCACCACCGAGGTCAGGCTCACTGGTCTATAGTTCCCTGGCTTGTCCTTACCGCCCTGCTTAAACAGTGGCACCACGTTAGCCAACCTCCAGTCTTCTGGCACCTCACCTGTGACTATCGATGATAAAAATATCTCAGCAATCACTTCTCTAGCTTCCCACAGAGTTTTAGGGTACACCTGATCAGATCCTGGGGATTTATGCACCTTTATGTGTTTCTAAACATCCAGCACTTCCTCCTCTGTAATATGGACATTTTGCAAGATGTCACCATCTATTTCCCTACCGTTTATATCTTCCATATCCTTTTCCACAGTAAATACTGATGCAAAATACTCATTTAGTATCTTCCCATTTTCTGCGACTCCACACAAAGGCCGCCTTGCTGATCTTTAAGGAGTCCTATTTTCTCCCTAGTTATCCTTTTGTCCTTAATGTATTTGTAAAAACCCTTTGGATTCTCCTTAATTCTATTTGCCAAAGCTATTTCATGTCCCCTTTTTTGACCTCCTGATTTCCCTTTTAAGTATACTCCTAATGCCTTTATACTCTTCTAAGGATTCAATCAATCAACCTTACATATGCTTCCTTCTTTTTCTTAACCTAACCCTCAATTTCTTTAGTCATGCTGCATTCCCTATACCTACCAGCCTTCCTGTTCACTCTAACAGGAATATACTTCCTCTCGACTCTCGTTATCTCATTTCTGAAGGCTTCCCATTTTCCAGCCGTCCCTTTACCTGCGAACATCTGCCCCCAATCAGCTTTTGAAAGTTCTTGCCTAATACAATTAAAATTAGCCTTTCTCCAATTTAGAACTTCAATTTTTAGATCTGGTCTATCCTTTTACATCACTATTTTAAATCTAATAGGATTATGGTCGCTGGCCCCAAAGTGCTCCCATACTGACACTTCAGTTACCTGCCCTGCCTTATTTCTCAAGAGTAGGTCAAGTTTTGCACCTTCTCTAGTAGGTACATCCACATACTGAATCAGAAAATTGGCTTGTACACAGTTGGGCGGCACAGTGGCACAGTGGTTAGCACTGCTGCCTCACAGCGCCAGAGACATGAGTTCAATTCCCGCCTCAGGCGACTCTCTGTGTGGAGTTTGCACATTCTCCCCGTGTCTGCGTGGGTTTCCTCCAGGTGCTCCGGTTTCCTCCCACAGTCCAAAAATGTGCAGGTTAGGTGAATTGACCATGCTAAATTGTCCGTAGTGTTAGGTGAAGGGGTAAATGTAGGAGTATGGGTCTGGGTGGTATACGCTTCGGCGGGTCGGTGTGGACTTGTTGGGCCGAAGGGCCTGTTTCCACACTGTAAGTAATCTAATCTAATCTTAACAAATTCTATGATGGGACTCAATCCATGGCTGCTCTGGTTTAACAAGAGGGAGGGAGATCTGCACACACAGTTAGCCTGGCAGCTTTAGTCCTATCCAATGTTACCCCATAATCTCTTGGTGGGCCCTATCATCTTGGTCCCAGTGAAAGCTTGGACTTAGCTGAATGTGTCCATCCATTTCTGAAAGCCACCTCATTGACCTCTTGCAGTACCAATAGTGACCACTGTTCTTCTTCAGCACTGCTGGAAGTGCCAGTCTCCAACTGGTTGGCAGCTCAATGAGGCAAGATGTCCTCTTTGATAGAGGTCTCACCTTCTATCAATAATAGGGCCATCACCTGACCAATTAACCTGGGGGGTAAGCTGGTTAAGCAGAAGCTGAGTCACCTCTGCCATTTACACTGGGGGTGCCCACACAGTGAGAAAAATCTATTTGTTTCTCCTCAGGTACAGTCGGTTCTGCTTTAACTGTGTAGCTTTGATCTCGTGCGACCCCATACTGTAAGAAATTTATGTAATAGCAGCACCATTTAAACTAATGGGGCTGGAATCGTGTTATAACCAATACATGCTTTAAAACTTTATGCTTTAGAAACAGTGTCTCTAATTCATCAACTGTGTTCTCGCGAATTCATGTTAACAAGACACACATTAGATTAGATTAGATTAGATTAGATTACCTACAGTGTGGGAACAGGCCCTTGGGCCCAACAAGTCCACACCAACCCTCTGAAGAATAACCCATCCAATCCCATTTCCCTCTGACTAATGTACCTAACACTACGGGCAATTTAGCATGGCCAATTCACCTAATCTGCACATGTTTGGGCTGTGGGAGGAAACTGGAGCACCCGGAGGAAACCCACACACATGCAGAGAGAATGTGCAAACTCCACACAGACAGTCGCCTGAAGCTGGAATCAAACCTCGGACCCTGGTGCTGTGAGGCAGCTGTGCTAACCACTGAGCCCCCGTGCCACATTATAGCAGAATGACCTGTATAGTGAGACCTGTCGAACCTTTCCAGCATCTTGTGTTTTTATTTCAGAGTTCAAGCGCCTGCACTAATTTGGCTTTGCCTCAGAGTTGAGATGATATTTAAAAACGAGTTCAGCTCTGCTGTCAGGGCTGATGATGTAATCTGAACCCCTTGATTAATTACAGTGTTGCAGCTCACTCTCAGGTATTAATTATTCTATATATAGCCTTTTAAACATTTACCACATTAACACCACAGCACCATGGAGATGAAAAAATTCCGGGCCCTATTTTCAAGTGTTGCTTTCTTTTAATGAATATATTTTATCAAACAGTATATCACCGAACTTGGAACTGTGTTGTATGCTATTTGAAAAATTACCAAAATTCCAGAGAGTTGTCATTCACAGTCATGTTACCTGTTATTAATAGTGGTTTCTTGCAGGAACAACTTATATTAATATCACATCCTTAAGTTTAGAAAATATCATGTAACATAAGTACATTATAAATCAAAATATAACACTAAGCCACATGAGAAGAGATGAATCAGACTAACGAATACCTAAGTTTCAAGGGGTGTTCTTAAATGACAGAATGTGAGGCAAACTCTCTTCTACAAATGGCAGTGGATGCTGGATCAGTTGTTAATTTTAAATCTGTGACTTATAAATGTTTGTTAAACAAAGCTATTAAGCGATATGGGCCACAGTGAGGGTTATGGAGTTAGCCACAGATCAGCCATGATCTCATAGAGTGGCGGAACAGGCCGGAGGGGCTGAAAGGCCTACTCCTGTCCTGATGTGCCTATGTGAGAAGGTGAGGAGGTGTAGGGAAGGTCAGGTGATAAAGATTAATGGCCCTTCCAAGCTCTTCAGCTGTGCATGCAGCCTCTTCAAAGTTTAACATACAGTGATGGTATTGGTATGCCCATCACGGCCTTTACTTCCTGTTTCAGAAGTTGCTGTTGTGCACAGGCCTCAAATGTCTACACAGCCGGAAAGAACATTCGAGGAAACACCAATACAGGCATCTGAAAATGACTAACTGCTCCATTGAGGCTGTCACATTGAGTGGTGTGAAGAAGCCCTTCCTGAAGAAGGGCTTATGCCCGAAACGTCGATTCTCCTGTTCCCTGGATGCTGCCTGACCTGCTGCGCTTTTCCAGCAACACATTTCCAGCTCTGATCTCCAGCATCTGCAGACCTCACTTTCTCCACATTGAGTGGTGTCCCCATCCCTTCAATTCTCCTCACCTATCAGCAGGCACTGCACTTCCTGGGAAAGGCATAAAATAGCTTTAAATCAGGGTTGGGGTGATTTCTCTCTCTAGGTACAATGATGATCAAAAATAAGCTCTGAGAGATTCATGCCCCCACAATGTAAATGACCTAATATCTCACATAGCACTTACACCCAGCAATATCAACCTCTTCCAGGCAGTTGTCCAATTTCCCTTCTGAATAATTGCAGTGAATCTGCACAAGAAAACAACTCATCCCCAAGGTTAATGACGCTGCTGCTGCAAATATATTGATCCCCTGCCACTCTCCTCCAAGGACAAATTGGACACAAAGATACTTTCAGAAACTTAAAGACAATGGGAAATGATAGAACCCCAACAGTGTGGAAGCAGGCCATTCAGCCCATTGAGTCCACACTGACCCTCCAAATAGCATCCCAACCAGATCCACTCAATCCCTGTAACCTCACATTTACCCTGGCTAATCCACCTAACCTACACATTCCTGTACAATATGTGCAATTTTAGCATGGCTGATTCACCTGACCTGCATGTCTTTGGACTGTGAGAGGAAACCGGAGCATCCGGAGGAAACCCACGCAGATACGGGGAGAATGTGAAAACTCCACGCAGACAGTCACCCTAGGCTGGAATTGAAGCCTGGCCCCTGGTGCTATGAGGCAGCAGTACGAACCACTGAGGGCCACACTATACTGAGTACAGCTAAAGTCGGAAGTCACATGATACCAGATCATAGTCCTCCAAGTTTATTTAAAATTGTAAGCTTTCTGAGTGCTGATCCTTCATCAGGTGAAGTCACTCTAGAAGCCGCGCTCTGACAGCTTGTGATTTTAAATAAACGTGTTGGTCTACAAATTGGTGTCGTGTGATCTGACTTTGTCCATCCCAGTCCAACACCGCATTTCCATATCAGGGGTTCAGCTAAAAGCATTAAAAAGCTTCCTTTAAAAGCGCTTAAAGTCTGTTGTAACACGTTTGTTTATAGCTGTCACAGCAATAGTCAGGAATTGTTTAACCTACATGCGCACTCAGAAACTGGAAACGCTTCTACAGATAGATTAAAAGAAGTTGGAGAGCAAACTGCAGCCATTTCTGACTTAAAGGCAACTCTACATGCACATTTTGTATTTTACTAATACAATTGACATGGTACAATATCAAAGGTAATCACAGGAGAGAATGGGCATCAAATCTGTTTGGACTGCTTTCGCTTCAAGGTGCTCCATGAAATGGGAATATGCTACTTGAGATTCTTGAGTGTATTATCGAACTTGGTTTTATAAAAGCACAATTTGTGAGCTTAGCACTTCATTCAAATAATCCATCTTCATGTTAGATTTAGATTATTATTGTCACATGTGAACGAGCATTGGAATACAGGAGTACAGCGGAAAACGTACAAAGTCACCTATCTCTGGCAGCATAGAAAAGGCAGAATTGAGACCAGAAATAGAAATAAAAGAAACAGCCAAAAGAAAAGGAAATGTCCAGATCACTTCCCCCGTCTCTGTCGTAAGTCCCCACCACCAGTGAAAAAGTCCATTGCTCAGTCTGCAAACCGTCAGGTGCCCCGAGTCCGCACACTCTGCACAACGCCATTACTTGCACTGTCAGGTACCCACTGCTGGAACTGTGTTGCTAGTCTTCACTGCCATCTTGCCTCCATTGACGTTGTTCCGCCATGAGCCTGCTGAAGCTATTTATCTCTCTCAATGTAAAAGGTGAGTCAAAATAAAGTTGCTAGAGTCTTACCAGGCCATGGGGCTCACTCTGTTATTAAAGAGAAGTGACTGGTGGTGGTTTAACCTGGGGGTCATCTTGCCTTAGGCAAGGGGAGAGGTTGAGAAGGAAAGTCTTTCATGGTAACCTCAGTCGGTGTGAGAACTCAGCCCATGCTGTTGGTGTCGCAGCTATCCTATCAACTGAGCTACCTGCCCCTGACCAAGATTTTTAAGTGGTGACAGCACAAAAGCCTAACTATTGGACACCAGAGAAGGTTCTGATGATTTAATGGATGAATGGGATTCTGAAGAAGAGTTGTCGGACTCAAAACATTAACTCTGCACACGCGTACTCATGTATGCACAAGGAAAGTCCAACAATTTAAAATGAGGTCCCAGAGCCTTTCATGGGAACCACGATTTCTTCTGAATCCTTTCCAGGCTGTCTGTCTCCCTGAAAAGGCCAGAATTTGATGCGAAATTCTAAATGTGGCCCCAGTCTAAATTATGTACAGGGACACGATGGTATTTTTAATTTTAGAATGGGTCACACAGGTTATATTCCCTAGTTTTGCTGTTATGGATTGTGCACCTGTAGAAATCTATGTGCTATAACACCTCAGCATCTTGCCTTCTCTCTGTAAATCTTAATTTAGAACCCAGCAAACTATTCATATCCTGACATTAGTGCCCTCCATAGAATTACATACATTACATTTAGTCCATCAAATGTCGTCTGTTGGGATCATTTCTCCATCTCACTTTGTTTTTATTTATTCACGGGATGAGGGTGTCACTGGCTGGGCCAGCATTTAAGAGTGAATCATATTGGTGTGGGTCTGGAGTCACATGTAGTCCAGACCTGGTAATGGTTGCAGTTTTCCTTCCCTAAGGGACATCAGTGAACCAGATGCGTTTTCCTGACAATTGACAATTGATTCACGATCATCATGAGGCTCTTAATTCCAGATATTTATTGACTACAAATTCTACCATCTGTTATGACAGGATTTGAACCTGGGTCCCCACAACATCACATGGGTCACAGGGGTGGTACGGTGGCTCAGTGGTTAGCACTGCTGCCTCACAGCACCAGAATCCCAGGTTCAATTCCAGCCTCGAGTGATTGTTTGTGTGGAGTTTGCACATTCTCTCTGTGTCTGTGTGGGTTTCCTCCGGGTGCTCCGGTTTCCTCCCACAGTCCAAAGATGTGCAGGTCAGGTGAACTGGCCATGCTAAATTGCCCGTTGTGCGAGGTGCATTAGTCAGAGGGAAATGGGTCTGAGTGTGTTACTCTTTGGAGGGTCAGTGTGGATTGGTTGGGCCGAAGAGCCTGTTTCTGCGCTGTAGAGAATCTAATCTAATGGGTCTCTGGATTAACAGTCATTAGGCCATCACCTCCCCATATTTAGGGGATTACTTTCCCATAATTAGGATATAATGAAAACTGCAAATGCTGGAAGGGCAGCATCTTAGGAGCAAGAGAGTCAATGTTTCGGGACCGATGAAAGGTCTGACCTGAAACATCGATTCCCCTGCTCTTCTGATGCTGCTTGACTTGCTGTGCTTTTCCCAGCTCCACTCTTTATCAATCAGCAACCCCACCCCCCCCACCCCAATAATTAACTTAATTAGATAATTAGATTGTTGTATACATTTCATCATCAAGGGCTCCGATGTCAGCACGAGCTAGTTATCCATAACATAATGGGCAGTGCCTCTCAATGTAGGTCCTTGTAAAGAGTAACATAGACAGAGAAGTTTGTAGAGAAAGCAACATAGTTAACATTGCGAGTTTGGTTTGACTATGCTTTTGAACCAGGGCTTGAAACATGAACTCTCCACAGACACTGCCAGACCTTAGATTAGTTTAAATTCCCTACAGTATGGAAACAGGCCATTTGGCCCAGCAAGTCCACACCAACACGCTGAAGAGTAACCCACCCAGACCCATTCTTCTATCCTATGTTTACCCCGGACTAATGCACCTAACACTATGGGCAATACACCTAACCTGTATATCTTTGGATAGTGGGAGGAAGCCAGAGCACCCAGAGGAAACCCACACAGACACAGGGAGAATGTGCACACCCCACACGGGCAGTCCCCCGAAGTGGGAATCAAGCCCAGGTCCCTGGCACTGTGAGGCAGCAGTGCTAACCACTGGGCCACTGTGCTGCCCTCTTGAGAAACCTGCTGAGTTTCTCCAGCATTGTCTCTGTTTCAGATTTCCAGCATCTGCAATTATAAAAGCAAACTACTGCAAAGAGTAGGTGCAAAACAGTTTGTTACGAATTAAAATTGCAACAAGTTTATTTTAAAATGCTCTTTGAGTTGAGTTTCCCCATCTTCACTTTGCAGGAGAGCCACTTAAGATGAGCTGCTAAACCTGCCGATCAACATTATAAAACATTCTTCCATTATTTATAGCACCTAACTGAAACTATTCTATAATACTGGAGTTTCCAAGCTCAAAATTATTTTAATTGTTGGATGTGAATTACATATGGTTATCAAGACATATATATAAATTTAGATGATTTGTCCCTCCCTTCCTTCCTCTCTTGAAATATTACCTTTCCTTACTATAAAAGATGGAAATTTTCCTTTATTTTTGCTGAAATATCACAGATAAATCCAAAAGTGCAAAATGTTTCAATTTGTGTTTATGCTTCTAATGAACATCACTAATAGACACTTTCTAGTCAACGTGTTAAAGTATGCTAATACACACCTGTGGAACAGATGGGACTTAAATCCTGTTCCAGAGGTCGAGACATTACCACTGCACCACAATCTGTGTCACTAAGTTACTGGAAGAGGATGAGAAAATAAAAACACGTCATCACAATTAAAGCAGGTTCAATCAACCACACTGCCCCGTGGCCCAACATTTCAACTCCCCCTCCCACTCTGCCGAGGACATGGAGGTCCTGGGCCTCCTTCACCGCTGCTCCCTCACCACCAGACGCCTGGAGGAAGAACTCCTCATCTTCCGCCTCGGAACACTTCAACCCCAGGGCATCAATGTGGACTTCAATAGTTTCCTCATTTCCCCTTTCCCTCTAGCTTATCTCTCCATGCTTCAGGCTCTCTGACTTTATTCCTGATGAAGGGCTTTTGCCCGAAGCGTGCTCCTCGGATGCTGCCTGAACTGCTGTGCTCTTCCAGCACCACTCTAATCCAGACTCTAGTTTCCAGCATCTGCAACCCTTGTTTTTACCTAACACATTTTTTCAGTCAATGTCTAAAGAAATTCATATAGTGGTGATAATTTCACTTTTCTCAGGAATGGCAGGAAAGAGCTTGTCATGATAATCCAAAGGTCAATCCCTATGTCAAATTTTAAAGCACGGGTCATCACTGCAGCTACGGATTGGTGCATGATCTGCCAAAATTGGAAAGCCCATAGCTTGTGAGCCAGGTAAAGAAGGTCCACATTGATCTAATTAATTGGCAGACCAAGCTCACAGAGCTTAGCAAGATTTAAAAGATAAGAACAAGACAGTTGTGTTAGAACTTTAAAAACCATTAGTTAGGCCATAACTGTAATATCATGTGCAATTCAGGTCTTATCATCACAGAGCCAATATAATTGTACAGAGGAGATTCATGAAGAGGTCCGAAGAAGAGACGTATTGAACTGGAAACTCTTTTTCTGTCTCCATTGATGAGGTCTGAGCTTCTCATAGAGTCACAGAGTCTTACAGCATGGCAACTGACCGTTCAGTCCAGCCAGTCCATGCCAATCATGTTCTCAAACTAAATTAGTTGCACTTGCCTCCATTTGGTCCAGATCCATTCAAATCTTTCTGATTCATTTACTTATCCAAATGTTTTTTAATGGTTCTAACTGTACTTGTGTCCACCACCTCCTCAGGCAGTTTATTCCACAGACGAACCACTCACTGTATAAAAAGGTTACCCCACATGTTCTTTTTAAAACTTCCTCCTCTCATCTTAAAAATATGCCTCCTAATTTTGAAGTCCCCCACCTTAGGTAAAATATCCTTGTGATTCACTTTATCTATCCCACTCATGATTTTTTGAAGATGACGTCCATCCCTCAATCTCCTACACTCCAGAGAGAAAGCTCCCAGCCTATTCAGCCTATTCTTTTAACTCAAATCCTCCAGCCCTGGCAACATTCTGGCAAACCTTTTCTGAGCACTTTCCAATTTAAAACTATTCTTCCTATAGCAGGCTGACCAATGTGGAGAATAGAAAGATTGGTGGAATTGCAGATAGTGAGAGGGATTGTCAGAGGACACAGCAGGATATAGATCAGTTGGAGACATGGGCAGGAAAATGGCAGATGGAGTTTAATACATACAAAAGTGAGCTAATGTATTTTAAAAGGTCAAATACAGGTGAAAATTATACAGTGAATGGTAGAATCCTAAGAAGTATTGATATGCAGAGGAATCTGGGTGCATAGGCCCACAGATCACTGAAGGTGGCAGTGCAGGGAGATAAGGCAGCAAAATGTCTGTGGACTCTTAGTTAGGCCGCACTTGGAATATCGCATACAGTTCTGGTCATCACAATACCAGAAGGATATGGATGTTTTGGAGATTGTACAGAAAAGGTTTACCAGGATATTGCCTGGTATGGGGGATTTTAGCTATGAAAATAGGTTGGACAGTCTGGGTTTGTTTTCATTGGAACACAGGAGGTTGAGGAGCAACCTGGTAGAAATTTATAAGATTGTGAATGACTTGGATAGAGTGGAAAGTATGAGGCTGTTCCCCCAGGGTGGAGGGGTCAATTACTCAGGGACACAATTTCAAGATGCGAGGGGAGAAGTTTAAAAGAGATGAGCGAGGGAAGTTTTTCATACAAAGACTGGTAAGGGCCTGGAACAGGCTGCCAGTGGAGGTGGTGGAGGCAGACACAATAGCAGCTTTCAAGAAATACCTGAGCGAATACATGAGTAGGAAGGGAATAGAAGGATACAGGCCCTGTAAGTGAAGACAGTTTTAGTATGGAGGGAGAACAAGTGTAGGCTTGGAGGGCCATCAGGCCTGTTCCTTTGCTGTATTGTTCTTTGTTCTTAGAACTGGACACAGGGCTACAGAAGAGGTTTCACCAATGTCCTGTACAATCTCATCATGACATCCCAACTCCGAAAATCAGAGGTCTGAACAATGAAGGCAAAACTCCATCTTAACCACATTGTCTGCATGTGATGCAAATTGCAAAGAATTATGTACTGAACCCCTAGGTCTCTCTATCCTGCAACACTATCCAGGGCCTTACCACTTCCAAGCACTTGCTGTTTTCATTTCTGATTTCTAGCCGCCTCGGTAACTTGCTTTCCTTTTGGATTTACAAGGGTCTTGCCAGGTCCGGAAAGAAACAGCCTTTAGGAAAAGGATGGGATTGTTCTCCTTCAAACAGAGGGAGCTGAGGAAAGTCATAGAGTCATAGGAATGTACAGCACGGAAACAGACCCTTCGGTCCAATTCATCCATGTTGACCAGATATCCCAAACCAACCTAGTCCCATTTGCCCATATTCCTCTAAACCCTTCCTATTCATATACTCATCCAGATGCCTTTTAAATGTTGTAATTGTACCAGCTTCCACCACTTCCTCTGGCAGCTTATTCCATACATACACTACCCTCTGTGTTAAAAAGTTGCCCCTTAGGTCCCTTTTAAATCTGTCCCCTCTCTCACTAAACCTATACCCTCTAGTTCTGGATGCCCCCACCCCAGGGAAAAGATCATGTCTATTTATCCTATCCATGCCCTTCATAATTTTATAAATCTCTGTAACGTCACCCCTTAACCTTTGATGCTCCAGGGAAAACAGCCCCATCCTATTCAGCCTCTCCCTATAGCTCAAGCCCTCCAACCCTGGCAACATCCTTGTAAATCTTTTCTGAACCCTTTCAAGTTCAAAACATCCTTCCTATCGGAAGGAGACCAGAATTGCACTCAATATTCCAAAAGTGGCCTAACCAGTTTCCTGTACAGTCGCAACATGACCTCCCAATTCCTATACTCAATGCTCAGATATTTTATTGAGACATACAAAATCCTGACGATGCTGGATAGAATGGATGGGAGGGATGCATTTACTTTCGCTAAGAGGTCAGTGCCTAATGGGGGCATAGATTTAATGCAATTGGTCAAAAGATTGGACGGGAGATAAGGAAAGCTTTTTATTTCTCATCCAGAGGGTGAAAGAGGTCTGGAACTCACTGCCTGAAACTTTGGAAGATGCAGAAACCTTCAAGTTACTTAAAAAGACATGTACCTCGATTGCAGTAACCTGCCGGCTATGCACCAGATGCTGGGAAATGAGATTAGGTTGGGTGACTGTTATTTAGCTGGTGCAGATTTCAGAGGACAAGTGGTTCTCATTCTGTGCCATAATCGTGCTCTGATTTTGTATGATTTAAAAGTTCTGCTTCCTATTTTTCTACTGGTGAGGTGTGGGGGTGATTTGAGATCATATTGAGAAGCAGTGACGTTTCAATTCCTATTAATTTTTAGCTATAAACATGGACAAGGAGTAACTCAATCTCAAACAGCACTGTGTTAAATGTACACAGCTGGCATGTATGTGAAAGTGTGTTATCTGTGTCATTTGTGAGCACCAGTGAAATAAATTTGGGCATGGAATACTACAAGACCACAGTATAAAGCTATCCGTGATTTGGCACTAATTAGCACTCTCACTCAGGGATGTGACAAGGGCGACAGGGAAATGATAATACCACACTGATGTACAAAACAGCGGTCTTCTCTGTGTACGGACGAGGTTCATTATCAGGGTGGAATAAAAAAGAGCTTTAATCTGCATCTGGCGATTTTCACCACTCTTTAGATGGTGCAGTGCCTAGAGATAAATGAGCTGAGCTCCCAGAGGCCATGGTATTAGGGGAGCAGTGTAGAGTAGCAAGAAGGAACTAAATGCCATGAACTTAGATGACTCACACAAAAGCAATATGCCAAAGAGTGACTGTGCCTGTTAGAGTTCAACCTTTTTCATTTTTAACCACAATTTGCACTTACAAAAATATTTCCTAAACCTATTTTTAATGCCCGTTACTGTCAACAATCTTTGGAAAAATAGGATCACAGGAAGTTTATTTATTGGAATGATGTGCCTTTTTAGTGTGATCTTGTCTGAAATTGCTCAAGCTTTCTACCATAAAATGCCACAAATTAACTGCACTTGGTGTATTACAAGGGCTCACTGTGTTAAATATGATTGCACAAAGAATTTTGATTTTTTTTTTGTTATTCACATAGGAGAAGTGTAATAATGACAATGCTTGTTACCCCATCTACGTGAACTGGCAGCTCAAGGAGGTAGTCAGCTGTCACCTTGTCCAGGGAAACTATATGTGGACAAGAAATGTTGGCCTGGTCAGCAAAACGAATAATGATTTCAAAACTGACCTGCACAAGGTGGCAGTAAGCTGTCCCCTTAAGCAACTGCAGTCGATGTGATAATCGATACACTTTAAGTAAGGGATTTCCAAGTATTTAACCCAATGACAGTGAAGGAATGGTGGCATATTTCCAAGTCAGAATGGTGTGTGGCTTGAAGGGGAACTTATGGTGGTGGTGTTCCCATGCATCTGCTGCCCTTGCCCACCTAGAGGTTAAGGTTGCAGGTTTGGAGGGCTGAAGGAGTCTTGATGAGTCGTTGCATTGCATTTTGTAGATAGAGTCATGGAACTATACAGCACGGAAACAGATTTTTCAGTCCAACTCATCTAAGCCGAGCAGATATCCGAAATTACTCCAGTCCAGATATCTAGATATCCTATATTAATCTAGTCCCATTTGCCAGTCTTTGGCCCATATCCCTTCAAACTCTTCCTATTCATATACCCATCCAGATGCTTTTTAAATGGTGTAATGGTTCCAGCCTCCACCACTTCCTCTGGCAGCTCATTCCATACATGCTCCACCCTGTACATGAAAAATTTGCCCCTTTGGCCCCTTTTAAATCTTTCCCCTCTCACCTTAAACTTAATACCTCTAGTTTTGGACTCCCCCACCCCAGCCTATTCAGACTCTTCCAATAGCCCAAACCCTCCAATAATGACAACACCCTTGTTAAATCTCTTCTGAACGCTTTCAAGTTTCATAACATCTTTCCAAAGCAGGAAGACCAGAATTGAATGCAACATTATAAAAGTGGCCTAATCAATGTCCTGGAAGCTGCAATATGACCTCCCTACTCCTATACTCATTGCCCTGATCAATAAAGAAAAGCATGCTGAACACCTCCCTCACTATCTTGTCCATTTGGGACTCCACTTTCAAACAACAATGAACCTGCACTCCAAGGTCTCTTTGTTTAGCAACACTCCTTAGGACCTTACCATTAAGTGTATAAGTCCTGCTCTGATTTTGCCTTTCCAAAATACAGCACCTCACATTTATTGGAATTAAACTCCATCTGCCACTCCTCGGTCCATTCGCTCATCTGATCAAGGTCCCATTGTACTCAGAGGTATCCTATGTGAATGTACCTACTAGACAATGTACAAAACTTGACCTACTCTTGGGAAATAAGGCAGGGCAGGTGACTGAGGTGTCAGTGGAGGAGCATTTTGGGGCCAGCGACCATAATTCTATTAGATTTATAATAGTGATGGAAAAGGATAGACCCGACTAGGCAAGAACTTCCAAAAGCTGTTTGGGAGCAGATGTCCACAGGTAAAGGGTCAGCTGGAAAATGGGAAGCCTGTAGAAATGAGATAACAAGAGTCCAGAGAAAGTATATTCCTGTTAGGGTGAAAGGAAAGTCTGGTAGGTATAGGGAATGCTGGATGACTAAAGAAATTGAGGGTTTGGCTAATAAAACGAAGGAAGCATATGTTATTGGTTCGGCCGCATTTAGAATACTGTGTGCAGTTCTGGTCGCCAAATTACCAAAAGGATGTGGACACTTTGGAGAGGGTGCAGAGAAGGTTTACAAGGATGTTGTCTGGATGGAAGGTGCTAGCTATGAAGAACGGTAGAGTAGGTTAGGTTTATTTTCATTAGAAAAAAGGAGATTGAGGGGGGACCTGATTGAGGTTTACAAAATTATGAAGGGTATAGACAGGGTGGATAGAGACAAGCTTTTTCCCCAGGGTGAGAGATTCAATAACGAGAGGTCACGCTTTCAAGGTGAGAGGTGGAAAGTTTAAGGGGGATGCACGTGGCAAGTACTTGACACAGAGGGTAGTGGGCATTTGGAATGTGTTGCCAGCAGAGGTGGTAGAGGCAGGCACGGTAGATTCATTTAAGATGCGTCTGGACAGATGCATGAGTAGGTGGGGAGTAGAGGGATACAAATGCTTAGGAATTGACCAACAGGTTTAGCCAGTACATTTGGATCAGCTCTGGTTTGGAGGGGCGAAGGGCCTGTTCCTGGGCTGTAAATTGTTCTTTGATCTTTGTCAGGCATAGACAGGAGAGAGGTCAAATGAATCCTTAGAGGAGTATAAATGCAGTAGGAGTATGCTTAAGAGGGAAATCAGGAGGGCAAAAAGGGGACATGAGATAGCTTTGGCAAATAGAGTTAAGGAGAATATAAGGGTTTTACAAATATAATAAGGACAAAAGGGTAACTAGGTAGAGAATAGGGCCCACAAAGATCAGCAAAGTGGCCTTTGTGTGGAGATGCAGGAGGTGGGGCAGATTCTAAATGAATATTTTGCATTAGTATTTACTGTTGAAAAGGACATGGAAGATATAGAATGTAGGGAAATAGATGGTGACATCTTGAAAAATGTCCATATTACAGAGGAGGAAGTGCTGGATGTCTTGAAATGCATAAAAGTGCATAAAAGTGCAAGGACCTGATCAGGTGTACCCTAGCACTCTGTGGGAAGCTGGTCAGTGATTGCTGGGCCTCTTACAGAGATATTTCTATCATCAATAGTCACAGATGAGGTGCGAGAAGTCTGGAGGTTGGCTAACATGGTGCCACTGTTTAAGAAGGGTGGTAAGGACAAGCCAGGGAACTATAGACCAATGAGGCTGACGTCGGTGGTGGGCAAGTTGTTGGAGGGAATCCTGAGGGACAGGATGTACATGTATTTGGAAAGGCAAGGACAAATTAGGGATAGTCAACATGGCTTTATACGTTAGAAATCATGTCTCACAAACTTGATTGAGATTTTGAAGAAGGAACAAAAAGGATTGATGCAGGCAGAGCGATAGATGTGATCTAAATGGACTTCAGTAAAGCCTGCTAAGATTTGCTTTCCCCAAAATGCAGCACCTCACATTTATCTAAATTAAACATGGTTTCCCATGGAAGACTGGTTAGCAAGGTTAGATCTCATGGGATACAGGAAGAACTCACCATTTGGATACAGAACTGGCTCAAAGGTAGAAGACAGAGGGTGGTGGTTAGGGGTTGTTTTTCACACTGGAGGCCTGTGACCAGTGGAGTGCCACAAGGCTCGGTGCTGGGTGCACTACTTATAAATGATTTGCCTGTGAGCATAAGAGGTGTAGTTGGTAAGTTTGCAGATGCCACCAAAATTGGAGGTGTAGTGGACAGCGAAGAGGGTTACCTCAAGTTACAACAGGATCTTGACCAGATGGGCCAATGGGCTGAGAAATGGGCTGAGAAATGGAAGATGGAGTTTAATTTAGATAAATGTGAGGTGCTGCATTTTAGGGAAAGCAAATCTTAGCAGGACTTATACACTTAATGGTAAGGTGC
>NC_057722.1:68494716-68511497 GCF_004010195.1 Chiloscyllium plagiosum | reverse complement strand
TGCGGCTGTACAGGACATTGGTTAGGTCACTGTTGGAATATTGCGTGCAATTCTGGTCTCCTTCCTATCGGAAAGATGTTGTGAAACTTGAAAGAGTTCAGAAAAGATTTACAAGGATGTTGGCAAGATTGGAGAATTTGAGTTATGGGGGGAGGTTGAACAGGCTGGAGCTGTTTTCCCTGGAATGTCAGAGGCTGAGGGATGACCATATACAGGTTCATAAAATCCTGAGGGGCATGGACAGGATAAATAGACAAAGTGTTTTCCCTGGGGTGGGGGAGTCCAGAACTAGAGGGCATAAGTTTAGACTGAGAAGGGAAAGATATGAAAGAGACCTAAGGGGCAATTTCTTCACATAGAGAGTGGTTCATGTATGGAATGAGCTGCCAGAGGATGTGGTGGAGACTGGTACAATTGCAACATTTAAAAGACATTTGGATGGGTATATGAATAGAAAGGGTTTGGAGGGATATGGACCATGTGTTGGGAGGTGGAACTAGATTGGGTTGGGATATCTGGTTGGCATGGACAAGTTGGACCGAAGGATCTGTTTCCATGCTGTACATCTCTATGACTCTATGACTCTAAGTGATGAATAGTGGACCCAGCACCAATCCAGTGGTACACACTGCTGTCATTGAGCACCTGTGGTGGAGGGAGTGAATATTTAAATTGCTGGATGAGATGTCAATCCAGTGTGTCCTGTGTCTTTGATGGTGCCGAGCTTCTTGAGTTTATTTGGAACTGCTCCCACCTCGGCAACTGGAGAGTTTTCTATCATATGCCTGAGTTGTACTTTGTAAATGGCTGACAGGCTATATAGAATTAAAAATAGGGTCTCACCACAGAATTCCCAACCTCAGACTTGCTTCTGTACATAATATGCCTCCAGCCAGTGAAAGGTTTTCCCTTTAATACTCATTCATTTCAATTTTGCTCGGGTTTTGATACCATAATCTGCCACCTCAGGAATTCAACTCATTGGTCCACGATTTGACCAAGGCTGTAATTAGACCCCTCGGCAGTATACCAAACTGAATATCTTTGCATTAGTATGAGGTTCACTTGATAACATTGTCAAAAACACCTTCCAAATAATGTGTATGTGATTGTCAGTTGACTGTTAAGGCAGGAATTCACTGGATGAAAGTTGATCTTGCATTTGTGGACTAATTACAGCCTGAACAACTTCCACTTTGTCAGATACATGTTTGAGTTGCATCTGTGCTGGAACAGCCTCAGTCTTGATGAGACAGTTCAAGCACAATCATTCAGTAACACATCCAGGATGCTGGCAAGGCCAATGGCTTTTGCTGTCTTAAGGGACTTCAGCCACTTCATGACGTCATGTGAAGTGAATCAAATAAGCTGAGAACTGGAGCCCCTGATGTTGGGGACCTTTGGAGGAGGAGAAAGTGAGGACTGCAGATGCTGGAGATCAAAGTCAAGAGTGTGGTGTTCGAAAAGCACAGCAGGTCAGGCAGCATCCGAGGAGCAGGGGAATCGATGTTATGGGCATAAGCCCTTCATCACTAATGACCTCATTACTGATGAAGGGCTTAAACCCGAAACATCAATTCTCCTGCTCCTTTGATGCTGCCTGTCCTGCTGTGCTTTTCCAGCACCACACTCTCGATCTTTGGAGGAGGTCATGCTGAATAAAGTATTTGGCACTTCTTGAAGATGGTTGCAAATGGTTTCGCCTGAGCTTGTGCAAGGAGTACTGGACTCTCCCATTATTGAGGAAGGGGTGTTTATGGAACCCCCTGTTATGTACAGAAATGTCAACAAGCAATCACATTGTTTCTCCTCAATGATGTTTAACATGGAGGAGCACTGATTCATCAGCTAAGGGATAGCAGTGGCTAACAATCAGCAGATGGATTCCTTTCCCCTGTTTCAGCTGGTGCTATGAAGTTTCATAGGTTCGGATAAACATGGAGGACCCACACAGATACTTCATCTTGACTTATTTTAAATTCACTCACAGAACAGTGTTTATTGCCTGTCCCTACTTGCCCTTGAAAAGGTGGTGGTGAGCTGCCTTCTTGAATCACTCACAAGCTGTTGGCTTTTAAATCTCTTCGCATCTTTTCCCCTTCCACAAATCAGTAATCTGCTCAGCCCTGAAGTCCTCAGAGATTTTCCTACTCATGTGGGGGTCACTGACTGGTCCAGCATTTATTGACCATTCATAGCTGCCCTTGGAAATATGGTAATGGGTTGTCTTCTTAAACTGCCGCAGTCCATGTAATGTCGGCTGACTCACAATAGAAATAGAGAAGGAATTCCAGGATTTTGACCCAGCGACAGTGAAGGAATGGCAATACATTTCCAATAAGTCAGGATGGCGAGCACCTTGGAGGGGAACTTGCAGGTGGTGGAGCTCCTGTGTATCTTCTGCCATTGTCCTTCTCGATGGATGTGGTTGTGGGTTTGGAAGGCGCTGTCTGAGGATCTTCAGTGAGATTCTGCAGTGCATCTTGTCAGTCGTACACACTGCTGCTATTGTCAGTGATGTAGGGAGTGGATGTTTCTGGATGTGAAGAGAATCCAGCAGGCTGCTTTGCCCTGGACAGTGTCAAGCTTCCTGAGTGTTGTTGGAGCTGCACCCATCCAGGTAAGCGGGGTGTATTCCATCATACTCCTGACTTGTACCTTATAGATGGTGGACAGGCCTTGGGGAGTCAGGAGTGAGTTACTTGCTGCAGGATTTCTAGTTTGACCAGGTGTTGTAGCCACTGTATTTACTTGCTGTGTCCAGTTGAGTATCTGGTCAATGGTAACCCCCAGAATGTTGATAGTGGGGCATTCAGCACTGGTAACAGTATTGAAAATCAAGGGCAGGGTTAGATTGTCTGCTATTGGAGATGCTCATTGCCTGGCATTTGTGTGGTGCAAATGTTACTTGCCAGTTGTCATCCCAAGTCTGATATTTTCCAGAACTTGTAGCATTTTATTTTATTACTAACATCTCTAAAGTGGACAAAAAAAATGAGATTATTGTGCTATGCTAACCAAGACATAAAATCATTGGGCCTGCATTTTCTTAGTGGTTTCACTGGATTTCCAAGCTAAAACTATTGGGAGCTCTCAAGTAAATGGAGTAACTCAGATAAAGCAATGGACCTGAAAGTGGAAATTCTGTTGGATCTTATAAGGGCTGATTGCCCAGACAGTGGCATAATGTTGATGGATCTGGGCACAAGGTCAATGTGGCTATAGACCAACAAGGGAAGAATGCCAGGCTCAACTTGCTGGAGGCAAAATCAGCACTTCTAATCTCAGACATTGCATTTAATGATGTTGGAAGAAAATTTAGTGTGTTGGCTATCTATCAATGTATAATCAGTCCCCCAAGACTAAAAGATTTCAAGTGCTGCACTGAATGTGAAATATTATATAAGTCTTCCAAGTACCTATTGAACACGCCTGGCATTGACGTTGGAAATTTCAAAGACAAAGGCACATCTTGTCTATTCAACCCTACATGTGCCCCCTCAGTAAAAGTTAAGATTGTAGACCAACATTGTGCTATCCCATATTCAAGCAACATAAATTTACTGAATCATAGCTATTAGCCAATATCTCAGGTTGCACTATTATTAATCCTGGGTATGCCCAGTCCATAAGAAAGTCAGACCCAAAAGAGATGACAGCTCAGTGATGCCCAGTTTGGGTTCTGCAAGGGCCAATCAGCTCCTGACCTCATTCAGCCTTAGACTAAACAATTAAATTCTAGAAGTGAGGTATATGTGATAGCCTTTGACATCAAGCCCACATTTGACCAAGTGTGAGATGAAGTAGCCCGAGCAAAACTGGGATCAATGGGTATCAGGGGGCAAACTCTGTGCTGGTTGGTGTCATAACTGACACTTATGAAGATGGTCATGGTTGTTGGAGGTCAGTCATCTCAGCTCCAGGATATCTCTGCAGGAGTTCCTCAGGGTAGAGTCCAAGGCCCAACTATCTTCAGCTGCTTTATCAATGACCTTCCCTCCATCTTAAGGTCAGAAGTGGAGATGTTTGCTGATGATTGTACAATGTTCAATACCATTTGCAACTCCTCAGGTCCTGAAGCAGTCTATGTTTAAGTGTAAGGCCTGGACAATATCTGGGTTTAACCTGGGAAGTGTTAAGCAACATTCATGCCAGGAAAAGTGGCAGACAATAGTCACCCCCCAAAAAGAGAGAAGCTAAGCAATTATTGCAGGAGATTATTTTACAAAATATAATCGGGGTCTCAAGATCCAGGTTAATACTCAGTTATTCAGCCAACATTGGGAGACTCTATCCCAGGGGCGATTGCAAGTTAGTACTCTCAGTCCTTGAGGACTCATCAGATATTTATTCTTTATAAATTACATTTACACTTGGATTCCAAACTTATGTTTCAGAAGGCTAACTTTTTTTGAACAAGACTCCTGTTATTCCTGGTCTCACCATCCTCTGCCTTCCCCAGTGTTAGTCCATCGCCTCTCCGATGTCTGTGCATCCTTCTTACTGCTAACAAAGCCCCATTGCTTTGTCTAAGAGTATTGCTCTAGGTGTGGTACAGAGTCACCTTCACTTTCCATCTCTATGGAGGGCCTCAGGGTCAGTGCTGTAAAATTATATATCTGCTGCAGTCAGCATTCAGAGTGGACATGTTTGTGTGCGATTGCTTTTTTTTAACATGACTACTTTTCCTGAATAAGAATAAATGAGAAAAAAAATCTTAAATTATTTATATTATTGATGATACTAAGCTAACTAAACACACTACTTTATTTTAATTCCAGTATGACATTTTCTCTCATACCATCCATCCTTGATATTCAATCATATTAGCATTACTGAGTTGCCCACAGTCAACTTCTTGGGATTACTATTGACTAAAAACTGGACTGGGCGTACAATATGAATCTAAGGCTATAAGCAAAGGTCAGAGGAACGAATCCTGCAGTGAGTAACTCAGCCCCTGACTCCCCAAAAGTCAGAGGAACGAATCCTGCAGTGAGTAACTCAGCCCCTGACTCCCCAAAAGTCAGAGGAATGAATCCTGCAGTGAGTAACTCAGCTCCTGACTCCCCAAAAGTCAGAGGAATGAATCCTGCAGTGAGTAACTCAGCTCCTGACTCCCCAAAGCCTGGGTGCAGGTGCAGTTGCAGCTCCAACAACACTCAAGAAGCTTGACACCATCCAGGACAAAGCAGCCCACTTGACTGGCACCACATCCACAAACATCCACTCCCTCTGCCACTAATGCTCAGTAGCAGCAGTGTGTACGATATACAAGATGCACTGCAGAAATTCACCAAAGGTCCTCTTCCAAACCCACAACCACTTTCATCTAGGAGGACAAGGGCAGCAGATATACGGGAACATCACCACCTGCAAGTTCCCCTCCAAGCCACTCACCATCCTGACTTGGAAATATATTACAGTTCCTTCACTGTCACTGGGTCAAAATCCTGGAATTCCTTCTCTAAAGGCACTTAGGGTCAACCTGCAGCACATGGACCACAGTGGTTCAAGAAGGCAGCTCATTGCCATATTTCCAAGGGCAGCTATGAATGGCCAATGCATACTGGCCCATTGACAGAATGATTGGAATAATCTCAGGGGGTTTGATGAGCTGAGCAGATTACAGTTGTATGGAAGGGGCCCAGCCCAATCTAATTGGATGTTTGTTCCAACTCATTGATAGCAGCAAGGTACAATTGAAATGAGTTTAAAACACAATGATTGGTGTCTAAGTTGTAGGATGCAGCAATATAGGAACTGCTCAATAATAAAGGACCAACACAATGCACATCATTATATGGAACACCAAGAATAAAAGTGTTAAATAATCATTCACAGAAGGATGGCATGGTGTTTCAGTCAATAACACTGCTGCCTCACAGCACCAGGGACCTGGGCTCAATTTCACCCTCGGGCGCCTTTGTGTGGAGTTTGCACATTCTCCCCGTGTCTGTGTGGATTTCCTCCGGGTGCTCTGGTTTCCTCCCACAGTCCAAAGATGTGCAGGTCAGGTGGATTGGCCATGGGAGCTGCAGGGTTACAGGGATGGGGTGGGTCTGGGTGGGATGCTCTTCAGAGGGTGGTTGTGGACTCAGTGGGCTGAATGGCCTGCTTCCACACTGTAGGGATTCTATGGTTGGCATTCTCACTCTAACCAGCTTCAGGGAGAGAATTGGAAATATCTGACTTGTGCACCATAAGATGTTAATTCTAATGAATTGCAAGATAATATTATAAAATTGGGATTGAAAGTACATTATGGATGCAGTGAAGTGATTTTTATTCTTCTCCAGTGAGGCCTGTAATTACTTAATGCCTTAAAAAAGCTGATGCCAAATGTGGAAAAAAGTCATTGCATTTCCAGCTTTGACATTTCTCAACCTTGATGAGCAGAAATGTTCATTCAGAAGACATTTAAAGTATAAAGAATGGTAACTTTGAAAATATTAGAAAGGAAGTTGCTTACAAAAGCACCTCCAGTCATATCTTACATTCTCAAATTGTCCTGGCAACCAAGGAGATATGAGTCACAATAAGAGTCTGGAAATTTGGCAGCCAGGCTTCATAATCTTACACTTGTATCACACACCACCTGCATATTCATCTAATTAAACCATTTCCAATTCCAGAAAACAGTTTATTCCTCAGAAGGTGCCTACAGGGATATATCTGCACACGCAATTGTTCCCAAGATATGTGAAATCTCTGCAATTGAATGAGATTCATCTGTGACTCATATGACTTTTGAGAGCCACAGGTAATGCATTGCTCTTGGCTTTGTGGCTCTCCAAATCTATGTTTAAGAACTCACAGAAGTCTCTTATCCAGACAGTAATAATGCAAAGCCTGTGCCACTGTTATGACAAGAAATGCCAACCTAGGGCAATACACTTAATCCTCAGTGAGTTTTGCTTCCAGTGGGGGCATTGAAAAAACTCTTAAAAGCCTGATTCAGTAATGTGTCTGCATGCTCAAACTGCCTTTATGTGCTTCTGGGATAGCAGAAGCCAAGATGAAACAGTTTAGGAATTGAAGTAAGTTATTTAGAATACAGCACACGTAACAGCATGTGCCAGGAATACCTCCAGATAACGAGTGGAAAAGCCCAGTGGAATTTTCTTTCAAGAGTTGGTAGGAAACATTTGTGTGAATTGTTGTTTGAAAATGTCACAGAGCCAAAAGTTCTGCCAATCCAAACAAAGGTAATGCAATTCTCAAGTAGTCTGGTGTGGAAATGTAGCAATTTTTTTTTACAGGGGGCAGTTGTTGTAAATCATTGGCTTTTCCTTTGGCTTCCTTGGACAAATTCTCATAAAACTAGAGCAAAAAATCGATAAACATTGTTCTGTACACTTGATCGTTGAAGGTCCTCCATTAAAAATATGTCATAATTCGACAACAGCAATGAGGTTGGTGACCCAACACCAAGGCATGTGCAAATAGTTCATGGTTAGTTTTAATTGCACCTGCAATGAATGATTAGTTGGTTGCAAGACAAGGGTGCCTTGCTTCTGATAATAGCTGGGAATAGTCTGTGCAAGGGACAATAAATCAAGCTGTTGAAGGTGCTGCACTTGACAGAGGACAAGCTTTTCAAAAAGAAAGATGTGCAATTAACACATCTCAAAACAATTCACATTTAGAAACCCAGGGGCAATTTTGATTTGGGGTTCCAAAGGGCAAAGAGGTGACTAAGAAACAGAAGCAAAATTAAACCGAGTTGTTTTGGGAGAGGAAGCATCAGTTCAGTTCAATGGGCACTGAGGTGACAGTACGTGATTCATTCCTTCGGTAAAAGAATGTTTTCGTGTGCAGCTTGTTCTCCTGCGTAATAGCTGCACGCAGCTAGGTACTCAATGCATTGATGAGTAATGCACAGGTTAATGGGGGCGTGGAGGGGGAGATGGCATGAGGGGGTGCTCATGTTTATGCAAGTCTAGCGCCCCCTTAAATCTAGAATGCTGACGAAACTCATCAAGACTGGCAGCATCTGTGGAGAGAGAAAAACAGAGTCGGGTGTGACTCTTCTTCAAACCAGTTTTTCAGAAAGAGAACTGCTCTGAAGAAGATGCCAATTCTGAGGGTGTTTCTCTCTTCCCCAATAGAAAGAACTTCCTTCAGCATTCTCTGCGTTTGTTGTGGATTGGCAGTTTAATTGACCTGGTTCGATCACTTAAACCTGACCAGCAGTAATTCAAATCATCCTGTATATCTTATAGGGAAAGGGGAGGCAACAAGTGATGGAAAGCAGCTGGAGAAGATGGTGCATGAAGACTGGCTAACAGGTATGCACCGAGATTCTCATAAGTAAGAGTAGTGGCCTGGAGACAGGTAAAGGACAAGTGATTGGATCTATTCACAGGGATCAGGAGACCCTCTGAAGAACAGTAGTGGGAACAATATGCATTGCTGCCAATGCAATGAATGCAGCTCTGAAAATGTGGATGCATCATGAATTCCATAAGTGGTTAAGGTCAGTGAATTAATTTTCAAATATCACACATTGTTCCATTAACCTACCACACTGATGATTGTCTCAGGGCCACATCGAGATCTTGATTCAGACATCAATATGCATTGTTGCAGAGCTCATGTACAAGTCACATCCATGCACTCACTGCCTGCTATTCAACTATTTAACTATGACAGTCTTACCCAAAACACAGCAGATAGCCCAGACACCACTTAAATTAAAGTGAAGTATTGGCAGATGCTGGAGATCTGAAACAAATACAGAGAATGCTGGGGACACTCTGCAGGTCTGGCAACATCTGTGGAAGCCACAATATGGAGGTGACGGTGTTGGACTGGAATAGACATTAGTGTGTCTTCTTACTCAACACATCATGCAGGTGAATGCCCAATATTTTGGCATCACTGATGATATCATTATTCGATACCAGTCCGCTGTATTATTCATATTTTAGCCACCGCATCAAAGCAGATAGTGGTTACAGGGCGGATACAGGGCATGCTAGAGAAACTCAGCAGGTCTGCAAGTCTGAGTGGAGAAAGAAATAGAATTAACATTTCGAGTCTCATATGAATTCTTCAGAACCGAAGAAGAGTCATACTCGAAACATTAACTCTGTATCTCTCTCCACCAATGTTCTCAGAAGTCACACAACACCAGGTTATAGCCCAATGTAGTTATTTGAAATCACAAGCTTTTGGAATACTGGTCTTCACCAGATGAAGAAGCAGTGCACCAAAAGCTTGTGGTTTGAAATAAACCTGTTGGACTATAATCTGGTATCATGTGACATTGGAGAACATCGGTGGAGAGAGAAACAATGTTAATGTTTCAAGTTCAGTATAGCTCTTCTTCAGTTCTGAGGAATTCGCATGAGACTCGAAGTGTTAACTCTGTTTCTCTCTCCACTGAGGCTTGCAGATCTGCTGAGTTTTTCCAGCATGCCCTGTATCCGCCCTGTAACCACTGTCTGCTTTGATGCAGTGGCTAAAATATGAATAATACAGCAGGCCGTAATGGAATAGTGAAATCACCAGTGATGCCAAAATACTGAGCATTCATCTGCATGATGCGCAGAGTATGAAAACACATCAATTGTTTATTCAGGACATGGTACCCTTTGCATGTGGGATATATTTCTACATTTAGATGCAACACTACAAACCCACAGTGAGCAGCAGCAGCTGCCCCTTGCCCTGAAAAGCCACATTCATGTGTCAACTTTGCTCTCGAACCAGAGAGAATGTCAGTCCCCTCTGCACATCTCAGCATAACGACAGGTTTTTTTTTGTTTCCTAACTGCTCCAGCCTCTGAAAATCCCAATCCAAAAACGATTTTATGCACAATTGTCTTCACAGCTTCTGGTGATGCTCCCCTTATTCTTACTCTGAACTTCCAGGTCTGCCTGCAAGTTGAGTCATAGAGACCTGCAGAACTGAGAAAAGTCCCTTCTGCCCATCAAATCTGTGACTAGTCAAAAACAATGATCTAACTATTCCTGTCTCATTTTCTAGCATTTGGCCCATTGTCTTGACATTGCAAGTGCACATCTCAGTACTAATTAAATGTTACAAAGATTTCTGCCTCTACCTTACAGGCAAAGTTAAAAATCATACAACACCAGGTTATAGTCCAACAGGTGTATTTGGAAGCACTAGCTTTAGAAGCGCTGCTTCTTCATCACTTCACAACCACCTGTTGGACTATAACCTGGTATTGTGTGATTTTTAATTTTGTCTACTTCAGTCCAACACCGTCACCTCCACATCACCCTAACAGGCAATGACAGCCAGATTCCCACCACCCTCTGATTGAAAAATCTTTCCTCTAAATGTCCTGTCCCTTACCTTAAGTCTCCGTCCCCTGGACATAGATTGGTCCATCAAAGGGAGAAGTTTCTTCCTGTCTATTCCCCTCAGAATTTCATACTTCTCAATCATGTCCCCTCTCAATCGCCTCTGCTCTGAGGAAAACAACCCCAATTTCTGTCCAATTTCTCTTCATAACTAAAACTCTCCATTGCTCTTGATGTGGTCTCCTCTACATTGGGGAGACTGGGTGCCAACTCGCGGAATGTTTCAGGGAACATCTCTGGGACACACGCACCAAACAACCCCATCGCCTTGTGGCTGACCACTTCAATTCCCCCTCTCATTCCAGCAAGGACACTCAAGGCCTGGGTTTCCTCAACCGCCAAATCCAAGCCACCCGACGCCTGGAGGAAGAACGCCTCATGTTCCGCCTTGGGACCTTCCACCCACACAATATCAACGTCAATTTCACCTGATTCCTCAACTCCCCTACCCCCACCTCATCCCAGATCCAACCCTCCAACCCAGCACTGCCCTTTTGACCTGTCCCCCCATCCATCTTCCTTCCCACATATCCACTCCACCATCCCCACCAACTTATCGCAATCAATCTCCATTTGCATCTACCTATCACTTTCCCAGCTACCTTATTCTAACCCTACCTTCCTATTTATTTCTCAGCTCCCTTACCACTCCCCACACATTCCTGATGAAGGGCTTATGCCTGAAACTTCACGTCTCCTGCTCCTCGGATGCTGCCTGACCTGCTGTGCCTTTCCAGTGCCACACGTTTTTGAATCTGACTCTCCAGCATCTGCAGTCCTCCCTCTTTCCTAAAACTCTTCAGCCCAGGCAACATCCTGGTAACTCTGGAAAAGCTCAGCAGTGGAGAGAAATCAGAGTTAACATTTCAGGTTGAGTCCAAAATTTTAACTCACATCACAGTCCATTCCAGGAGTGCTAGTTCAGGCCAGCCAATGTCTGCTCAGATGTAAAGATGGGTTTCAACTGAAGCAGTCATTCTGAGAGTGGTACTGCTAAAATCTGTCTTAGAAGCTGACTGACATCAGAACATGGAGAACGTGAGGACTGCAGATGCTGGAGATCAGAGCTGAAAATGTGTTGCTGGAAAAGTGCAGCAGGTCAGGCAGCATCCAAGGAGCAGGAGAATCGATGTTTCGGGCATGAGCCCTTCAAACGTTGATTCTCCTGCTCCTTGGATGCTGCCTGACCTGCTGTGCTTTTCCAGCAACACATTTTCAGCTGACATCAGAACATGCCCCTCTAAATTCTTCTGGTGCACATTCCTGAAATCAATGCTGATACTCTCATTAAAATAGCATCTGTCAGTGACTGCATGCAAAATTTCCACATCCAATGCCAATTCCATTTTGTTTTAAAAACTGCATCTTTGCTGCCAAATATTTGGGGCGTGTCTGGTTCAGAATGTTTTGACCCTTGTGTTTTGACATTCAGGAGCTGCAAGAGGGTCGTGACCACAGTTTGTACACAACATAATCACAGTGACCTTCAGATTCACTGGAGGGTAATCGACCCTCATTTGCTCAAGTTCTCCATCACCGAGGAGTACACCAATTAGAGAGTAGCTTCCCCCGCCCTCCCACCTCAGCAAGCACGCTGTACATTGCATGTCATGTGGGGTAACCTAACTGGCTTTACAGCACTGTGAAGTCAAAAAGTTTGTTTTGGAAGATCCTGTAAACTATGCAATTATTGCTTCCATCTGTTCGGTGTAAGTGCTGGGGATGAGAGTCTTCCCCAGTGTTCCCTGTGATTTACCATGAGCACTGCTCGGGGAGCACTGCCAACGGTGTTCAGGTAGTACTTGTCAATGTAGAGAAAACAGATTGTGCGTGTGTTCTCCATGAGGGATGGCAGATTTTTTTTTTACATTAGCACAACAGAAAATTAAATAGTTTGTCTGAAACAGAATAATAAACATAAATAGATATCTGAAGCTCTGTTGCACTGAGCAATTTAGCTGGATTATATATTAATTGTGCGAACATCTGTGGAAGTACCCATTTCTCATGTTTTATTTTAATCAATGCTTTATTGTCTATGTGTCCTGACTTAAGTATAAAAGGTGACTGAGTCAAATATGACTTTGGAATTGAACTGCTTTCTGGTATAATTGAGATCAAAGTTTACATTGGATCAAGTGTGCTTGAGATAGCACATAAGGGTTAAACTAGAAAAATGGATGTCACTGGAGTTTTTGTTTACCCTGAAGAATGCTCTTTTCTGCTCAACAAAGTATTTGACTTTATTTCCCATGTGGAGCTTATGGGGTTGAAATGATCGTCCATGCACTCTTTGGCTGAACGTAGCTCTGCTACAATTTAGAAAATTAAAACCAAGTTTGCCATGAGGAACAATCCCGGCCAGCGGTGATTTGGGCTGGATTTCACCCAACCCATGTCAATTAATATTGACCGCATTATACCTTCTGGGATAAGTAGCATTGGTAAATTATAGATCAGCTGCAAGTATTGGGAACTATTCCATTTGGAAGTCAGGTTAGTGTAAAGCTGCCAGATGTAAGCATTTCTGAAAGGATCAGGAATGCTCACAATACATCTGGTGATGCAGAACAAGAATAAAATATGAAAATATCTGAATTGTTTGATTCAGGCCCCAGATTCTGATGTGGAAGAGCTGTCAGGACTTTATAGGGAGGGGAGAACAATAGTTAATAAACATGGAATGTGGTCTGGACAGAGCAATAAACTGGGAATTTGGGAAATAGGCTGTTGGTGAGTAATTAATAAGTTGTTCTGCTTACAATAAATCGTTTGCAAAGTGAAGGTATGGCAGGACAGCTTATCCCAGTGCGAATGTGCAGTTTGTGACACATGAGAAGCAATGGAGACACTGCGTGACTTAGACAATCATGTCTGCAGGAAGTGTCACCAGTTGCAGATATCTGATTTTGGAACTCAAAAAGCAACTGGAGTCACTATGGTGCATCTGTGAGGCAAAGAGCTAAGTGGATAAGGAGGGAGTCACACCATAGTTTGGGAGCATGCAGGCAGAGAGAGGATGGGTGACCACCAAGCAGTCTAAGAGAACCAGGTAATAACACAGAGGTCCTTTGAGAGAATCTCATTTGTTAACCTCAGCTTTCCATTCTGGATATTGGTGTGGGTGATAGTTCCTTGGATGAGTGCCGTCCAGAGCTAAATCTGTGGCAGAGGAGATTTTGGGTCTGGCCAGTAGAGTATGTTCAGTCCCAGGGGGCAGTGTCAGGTCCTGGGAAAACACAAGTACAGCAGTGGGAGAGGGGGGTAACTATCATGTCACAAGGGTAAAGTGGTTCTGGCAGCAGAGGTCTTCAAGTTCCAGTGCAGATGGGGTGCCAGGTCCAATCATGGAAAGTATCAGATCTCAGCAGGAGAGGAGGTACTGGAACCACAGGTGGAGAGTTTCTGGTCCTGGGGGCCAGGAGAAAAGTGTCATGTCCTGGGCAGAGAGGGAGAGCGTTGAATCAGTCTTGGGGAGGTGTAAGGTGTCTAGGAAGGTGTAATTGATTTGGGGGTCGGGTGGAGATTTTGGTAACTTGGAGAATCAGTTTGGAAGCAGGCCCATCGAATCCACACCGACCTTCTGAAGAGCATACTCTGCCTATGCCTGTAACTACTATGGGCAGTCCACCTAACCCGCACATCTTTGGACTGTTGGAGGAAACCGGAGCACCTGGAGAAACCCACGCAAACACAGGGAGAATGTGCAAACTCCACACAGAGAGTCGCCTAAGGGCGGAATTGAACCCAGGGCTTAGTGCTGTGAGGCAGCAGTACTAGCTACTGAGACACCGTGCCACCCCAGTGGATAGTTGCTCAGGAGTTAGACTTTGTTTTTGATATTCTGATTTTTTCTCAGTATCTGTTAATTTAATAGCAGTGGAACCCTCTGAATTCTGACTTGTTTAACTGAGTACTTTTGGAGGGTCCCAGGCTGAGGGAAATTGTCCATCACCATTTTGAATTTCCATCGGAGGTCACTATGTTGGAAACCCCTCAGGCTCCCAAAACACAACTCCCATCTGTGCTGCAAAATTTAGCCTTCAGAAAATTCAATGTTGCTACGAGAGATGTACTACTAAGACTTTATAAAGCTCTAGTTAGGCCCCATTTGGAGTACTGTGTCCAGTTTTGGTCCCCACACCTCAGGAAGGACATACTGGCACTGGAACGTGTCCAGCGGAGATTTACACGGATGATCCCTGGAATGACAGGTCTAACATATGAGGAACGGCTGAGGATACTGTGATTGTATTCGTTGGAGTTTAGAAGATTAAGGGGAGACTTAATAGAGGCGTACAAAATAATACATGGCTTGGAAAAGGTGGATGCTAGGAAATTGTTTCTGTTAGACGAGGAGACTAGGACCCGTGGACACAGCCTTAGAATTAGAGGGGGTCATTTCAGAACAGAAATGCGGAGGCATTTCTTCAGCCAGAGAGTGGTGGGCCTGTGGAATTCATTGCCACGGAGTGCAGTGGAAGCCGGGACGCTAAATGTCTTCAAGGCCGAGATTGATAGATTCTTGTTGTCTCGAGGAATTAAGGGCTACGGGGAGAAACCTGGAAAGTGGAGCTGAAATGCGCATCAGCCATGATTGAATGGCGGAGTGGACTCGATGGGCCGAATAGCCTTACTTCCACTCCTATGTCTTATGGTCTTATGGTCTTATGGTCTTATGGAGCAAAGTGGAGAGGCTTGCTTGCTGCAGTCTATGTATGCAAAAAATACTGAAAATGGCAATAGGCTGAGGGGTGATCTTATAGAAATCATGAGGGGCATGGATAGGGTACATAGACGTGATCTTTTCCCTGGAGTGGGGGAATCAAAACTAGAGGGCATAGGTTTAGGGTGAGAGGGGAAAGATTTAAGAAGGACCTAAGGGATAATGTTTTCATGCAGAAGGTGATGCCTGTATGGAATGAGCTGCCCAAGGAAATGGTGGAGGCTGGTACAATTACAACATTTAAAAGGCATCTGGATGAGTATATGAATAGGAAGGGTTTAGAGGGATATGGGCCAAGTGCTGGCAAATTGGGCTAGATTAATTTAGGATATTTGGTTGGTGTGGATGATTTGGATGGAAGGGTCTGTTTCCATGCTGTACATCTCTATGACCCTACAATGTGCAGAAAGCATTAGATGGTGCAAAATGTTATGGCAGATTTGTCTGATGTTTCGTGTAGGAACATTGGGCTGTAGCATAAACTTGGGACGGTGGGGTATTTACAAAAAAGATAAGAGAGCAATAGAGTGTGTGAACAAGAATCAATTCTCTAAGAGCTGAAACTAAAAGACATAACAGCACACCTGGTTATTCTGTGACATCATTATGCAGCTCACTCCCTGACTCCCAAACCCTGCCCAGTATTGAAAGGATATAAGCAGGGGACTAATGGAATACTCTCCTCTTGCCTGGGTGAGTCTAGCTTTCTATCAATAGTTAAGGAGAGCAACTCTTTCAAGGCAAAGGAGCTTGTTTGATCAGCACCCGAACAACCACCTTAGAACATAGAACATAGAACATAGAACATAGAACAATACAGCACAGAACAGGCCCTTCGGCCCACGATATTGTGCCGAACATTTGTCCTAGCTTAAGCACCCATCCATGTATCTATCCAATTGCCGCTTAAAGTTCGCCAATGATTCTGACTCTGCCACTCCCACAGGCAGCGCATTCCATGCCCCCACCACTCTCTGGGTTAAGAATCTACCCCTGACATCCCCCCTATACCTTCCACCCTTCACCTTAAATTTATGTCCCCTTGTAACACTCTGTTGTATCCAGGGAAAAAGTCTCTGACTGTCTACTCTATCTATTCCCCTGATCATCTTATAAACCTCTATCAAGTCACCCCTCATCCTTCTCTGTTCCAATGAGAAATGGCCTAGCACTCTCAACCTATCCTCGTACGACCTATTCTTGATTCCAGACACCATCCTGGTAAATCTCCTCTGCACCCTCTCCAAAGCTTCCACATCTTTCCTAAAGTGAGGCGACCAGAACTGCACACAGTACTCCAAATGTGGCCTAACCAAGGTCCTTTACAGCTGCAACATCACCTCACGACTCTTGAATTCAATCCCTCTGCTAATGAACGCTAATACACCATAGGCCTTCTTACAAGCTCTGTCCACCTGAGTGGCAACTTTCAAAGATCTATGAACATAGGGACCCAAGATCCCTCTGCTCCTCCACCTCACTAAGAACCCTACCGTTAACCCTGTATTCCACATTCTTATTTGTCTTTCCAAAATGGACAACCTCACACTTGACAGGGTTGAACTCCATCTGCCACTCCTCAGCCCAGCTCTCCATCATATCTAAGTCCCTTTGCAGCCGACAACAGCCCTCCACACTATCCACAACTCCACCAATCTTCGTATCATCTGCAAATTTACCTACCCACCCTTCGACTCCCTCATCCAAGTCATTAAGAAAA
>NC_057722.1:68481960-68492940 GCF_004010195.1 Chiloscyllium plagiosum | reverse complement strand
ACATCTCTGCTGTTATTGGGGGGCCTATAGTAAACACCCAACAAGGTGACTGCTCCTTTCCTATTTCTGACTTCAGCCCATACTACCTCCAAAAGCAGATCCCCCTCGAACTGCCTTTCTGCAGCCGTTATACCATTTCTAATTAGAAACGCCTTCCCCTCCCCCCCAATCTTACTAAAACATCTGTAACCAGGAACCTCCAACAACCATTCCTGTCGCTCTTCTATCCACGTTTCCGTGATGGCCATAACATCGTAATCCCAAGTACCGATCCACGCCTTAAGTTCACCCACCTTATTTCTGATACTCCTTGCGTTGAAGTATACACACTTAAGCCCATCTATGTGCCCGCAAGTATTCCCTGTCAGTGCTACCTTCTCCACAGCCTCCCTACATTCTTGGACATCCTGAAAAACAGCTAATCTACTTGCTGGACTTCAAGTCCGGATCCCATCCCCCTGACAAATTAATTTAACCCCCCCACAAAGAGTGCTAGCAAACCTACCTCCCAGGATATTGGTGCCCTTCTGGTTCAGGTGCAACCCGTCCTGCTTGTACAGGTCCCACCTTCCCCAGAATTCAGTCCAATTGTCCAAATACCTGATGCCCTCCCTCCTACATCATCCTGGCAGCCACGTGTTCAACTGCACTCTCTCCCTATTCCTTGCCTCACTGTCATGTGGCACCGGCAACAACCCAGAGATGACGACTCTGTCCTTCCTAGCTTTTAGCTTCCAGCCTAACTCCCTGAGCTCCCCACCCCTCTTCCTACCTATGTAGTTGGTGCCAATATGCACCACGACTTCTGGCTGCACTCCCTCCCCCTTAAGGATTCTGAAGACACGGTCCGAGACATCTCGGACCCTGGTACCCGGGAGGCAACAAACCATCCAAACGTCTCGCCCATGTCCACAGAATCGCCTGTCCGTCCCTCTAACTATAGAGTCTCCTATAACTAGCGCTCTCCTCCTCTCCCCCTTGCCCTTCTGAGCCTCAGAGCCGGACCTCGTGCCAGAGACCCGGTCACTGCAGCTTACCCCTGCTAGGCCGTCCCCCCCAACAGTATCCAAAGCGGTATATTTATTGTTGAGGGGAACGACCACAGTGGATCCCTGCACTGCCTGCTACCTCCCCTTCCCACCTCTAACTGTTACCCAGCTACCTCTGATCTCTGGCTTAACCATGTCCCTGTCGCTTCTATCTATCATCCTCTCAGCCTCTCGAATAATCCTCAGTTCATCCAACTCCAGCTCCAGTTCCCTAACGCGGTCTGTGAGGAGCTGGAGCTGGCTGCATTTCCTGCAGATGAAGTCGGCAGGAGCATCGGTGGTCACCCCTACCTGCAGGAGGAACATTCCACTGCCTGCGCTGCCATAACTTTACACTTAGGCTCCAAAACAAGAACACTAAGTAGCTTACCTGTTCAGCTGACTGAGTCCTTTTTTTTAGGTTAGAGGAGGAAGGATGGTGGGAGACACTACATGTGTAGTGTCTCGGGTTCCTTCTCCACTCAAACTTCTTACCTTCCCAGAAGCCTCTGTTGACGACTTCCGGGTTCCCGCTCCTAGTTGAAAAAAAAACACAGACTGCGAAAAGAAAAACGTTAATTTAAACTGGTCTCTGCTTACCTTCCGGCTCCCCTCTCTGTGCGCAGCGCTTTAGCACCTTAAACAATTCACTATCTCTGTCACCAGGAAGCAAATTGCACTGTCTATAAGATACACTCCAGCAACTTGCCAAGATTTCTTTGACAAAAAGCAAAATACTGCAGATGCTGGAAGTCTGAAACAAACACAGAGGATGCTGGAGAAGCTCAGCAGGTCTGGCTTCACTTGTGTGGAGAGAAACAGAGTTAATATTTCGAGTCCAGTATGACTGTTCTTCAGAACTGATTTCTTCGACAGCGGCTCCAAAACTTCACCAACTAGAAGAATAAAGTCTGTGGAAAAACTGTGACCTCCAACTCACCCTCCACATCTTTCACTGTCTTGAGTGAAAATGTTCCTCTGTCTTCAGACGTCAAAATCTTGGGACTCCCACCTTAGAGCAGTGAGAAGTTACCTTCACGATAGTCTTCAGTCTTTTCCAAAGGGAGCTGACCCCCAGCATCACAAAGGAATTTAGGGTTAGATGATATGCGGCAGCCCTCTCAGCAATGCTCATGTCTTGTGAATGAATAAATAAAGCAAAAACTACAAAGGTTATGAAGAATGTAATCAGTGAATGTTGTTTGGAACATAAGAACACAAGAAGATGAGTTGGCTATTCAGTTTCTCAAACCTGTTCCACCATTTCATGAGATCATGACTGAACTGCCGCACGGTGGCACAGTGGTTAGCACTGCTGCCTCCCAGCACCAGAGACCCGGGTTCAATTCCCACCTCAGGCAGCTGTCTGTGTGGAGTTTGCACATTCTAACGGGTTTGCTCCGGGTGCTCCAGTTTCCTCCAAAGATGTGCAAGTTAGGTGAATTAGCAATGCTAAATTGTCCATAGTGTTAGGTGAAGGGGTAAACGTAGGGGAATGGGTCTGGGTGAGTTGCTCTTTGGAGGGTTGGTGTGGACTTGTTGGGCCGAAGGGCTTGTTTTCACTCTGTAAGTAATACAATCGAATTCCATACACCTGTCTTTTGGCCTATATCTCTTAATACCTTTGCTTAACAAATATTTATTGATTGCAGATTTTAAATTAACAACTAGACTAGTATTCACTACTATTTGTGAAAGAGAGTTACAAACATCAATCACCTTCTGTGTGTGGAGACACTTCCCAAGATCTCTACTGAATGGTCTGGCCATAATTCTCAGACTGTGCCCCCAGTTCTGGAATCCCCAACTAGTGGGAATAGTTTATCCTTACCAAGCTTGTCTTTTCCCCGCTAATATTTTGGAGACTTCAATCAGATCTTGCCTTAACCTTCAAATAACTAGAGAAAACAGGCCCAATTTGTATAATTCTTTTAATCATTTAATCCCTGAAATCCAGGTATCATTCTTGGAAACCTTTGCTGTACTCCCTCCAAGGCAAATACCCTTCCTAATGTTTAGTCCCCAGATCTGTTCACAATTGAGGAATGCATGGTTTATAACAGCATATTTATATAGCATGTGAGGGGGCATCAGAGAGCATCGCACATATAGAGAGGAATGTGGGGGACCTGACGTACCATCATCATCCATTCCTTTGTCTGTCATTCCCTTTTTCTAGGCTTCATCTTTGCCCATCTGCTCACTCACTCAACTCCACTCCATGTACAGTATAGGGTGTATATCAATCTTTCCTGAGCTATGACCACAGTGTGGAAATAGTCCATTCAGCCCACCGAGTACACACTCACCCCCTGAAGAGTATCCCACCCAGATCCTCTCTCCATTGTCAATCCACCGAAACCACACATCCTTGGGCTGTCAGAGGAAACCAGAGCACCTGGAAGAAACCCACGCAGACACTGGGAGTATGTGCAAGCTCCATACAGACAGTCGGCCAAAGCTGGAATCAAACCCAGGTTCCTGGCACCGTGAGGCAGTGGTGTTAACCACTGAGCCTCCATGCTACTGTGTTCTGAGGAAGGGTCTCTGGACCTGAAACATTAACTCTGCTTTCTCTCCACAGTTGTTGTCAGACCTGTTGAGTTTCCTCTACAAATTTCTGTTTTTGTTTAGGAGTCCCAGCATCCACAGTTTAGATTAGATTCTCTACAGTGTGGAAACAGGCCCTTCAGTCCAACAAGTCCACACCGACCCTCCGAAGAGTAACCCATCCAGACCCATTTCCCTCTGACTAATGAACCCAACACTATAGTGCAATTTAGCATGGCCAATTCACCTGGCCTGCACATCTTTGTGATTGTGGGAGTTTGTGGGGAGATAGTCGCCCGAGGCTGGAATCAAACCTGGGACCTTGGTGCTGTGAGGCAGCAGTGCTAACCACTGAGCCACCGTGCCGTTCTCCATTTTATTTCAATATTTCAGAGGATACGACACTGAGTTTATTTTGACAGTGCATGCCAAATGAGTTTATACTGCTGCTTGTTACAGACTGAAGGGGGGCAATGATACAACCCTAACATGATTTCTCTCACAGAGATTTCACAGCAATTCATTTCTAGCAGTGCCAAGAGCAGAGTCCGCTTGAGCACCCTGATCTTATGGCATCAGCGGTAGCTCACTTTAATAGTGCTGCTCTCACAGGAACAATGAGTTTGCTCCACGTGGGTCGAAGATTTTCTCATCAGGAACAGCCAGTTGGGGGAAAAAAAACCTTATTGTCAAAACCAGACACCATGTTTCTTTGAAGGGAATGAAACAAACAAATATTTATAAACAAAATAATTGCACAGGAGAATTACTGTGCTGTTATCAATGCCAAATACTGTGATAATAGGACTAGTACTCTTCGTTTTATCACACAGGAGACTTCAAACTTGTGCCCAGATAATTTAATTTTATGCAGGAAAGGACAAAGATAAAGGTAATTTAATGCGTGCAATTAGCATTAGCTGGTGGTTTGCTAATGCATGTTTTTTGTGTGTGTGTGTGAAAGTTTCCTTTCCCTGCTGTGCTTCCAAGATTAGAAGATGACCCATACAGAGCAAATATTCACCTGCGTGGCTACATCATTGCCGGGCCAGAATTTCAGAACAGGCCTCTGTTTGAAGGATTATAGTGTTGTTACAAAGAATGATGCCTCAAACAGGGTTTGTTTGTAGGTTGTCGGATAGAAAAAAGCACTAGACTGAAAGCCATGCACAGAAGGAAAAAGGCATAGTGATGCAGAAGCTGAGGAGGACCCAGTGGGGAATAGGTGTCCAGCTGATCTCTGCTAAATCCGGAGCAACAGGCAGAAGACTTAATCTGCAGGCACTGCATGCCCAGAAAAGCCGAAACAGATGAGAGTTGGAAAGGAAAGGGGCTATACACTTCAGTTCGACTTATTGCTTGAGAAACTTGGGCTGGTTTTGTATTTGCATGAGATTTAATTGTCAAGCACCAACCTAAAATACCTCAACACCTAAAAAACCTCGAAAAAGAAGCAGCTGTTACAGCCAGAAATGTTTCACGTCCTCCATCTTGGATTACCCAGAATCCGTCACTCCAGCTTATGTTACCGTCTAATGTTCGAAAGGATTTATAAGTTACATTGAGTACACAGGCTCAGGCATACTGTCGTTTGCAATGAGGAATGTTTTTGCATTCTGTCCCTTTGAGGAATCAAAAAAAGACGATATGTTTACTAACCCTCGTCACTTCACCTTGGTGAGGAGGTTTACAGAAGTGATGTCCATGGTAATTGATGAAGCCATTGCCTGAGTGGAGCATAGACAGGACAATTCGGTGAGGTTTGTTAATGGAGTCATAGAGTCATACAGCACGGAAACAGACCCTTCGGTCCAACTAGTCCATGCTGACCAGATTACCTAAACTGAACTAGTCTCATTTGTCTGTGTTTGGCCCATTTCCCTCTAAATCTTTCATATCCAGATACCTGTTCAATGTAACTTTCCCACCTCCACCACTTCCTCTGGCAGCTCTTTCCATATAACCACCCAGTGCACAAAAAAGTAGTCCCTCTGGTACCTTTTAAATCTTTCCCCTCTCACCTTAAATATACGCCTGCTCGCTTTGAACTTCCCTACACTAGGGAAAAGACCTTGTCTATTTACCCTATCCATGCCACCTCATGATTGTATAAACTTCTATTATGTCACCCCTCAGGTTTCTACACTCCAGGGAAATAGGTCCCAGCCTACCCAACTTTCGTTTAGCACCTCTCTGATCTCCGCAGGGTCCACACAGCAACTTCCCAGTTCTGTCTTTAACTGGCCCTATTCCTACCCTCGTATTTCCTCACATTCCTATAGAAAGCTTTATGGTTCTCCTTTATTTCTCCATTCCTGATGAAGGGCTTTTGCCCGAAACATCGATTTTCCTGCTCCTCGGATGCTGCCTGACCTGCTGTGCTTTTCCAGCACCACTCTAATCTAGACTCTGGTTTCCAGCATCTGCAGTCCTTGTTTTTACCCAGCCTACCCAGCCTCTCCTTATAACTCAAACTCTCTAGTCTCAGTAACATCCTTGCAAATCTTTTTTGGACTCTTTCCAATTTTATGACATCCTTCCATAAGCATGGTGACCAGAATTGTGTGCATTCCTCCAAATGTGGCCTTACCAATGTCTTGTACAGCCATAACATGACATCCCACCTCCTGTCCTCAATATTCTGACCACTGAAGGCAAGTGTGTTAAACACTTTCTTCACCACCCTGGCTACCTGGAGGGAAGTATCATTGAAACCATATTCAGAACCTGGTTATCCTTCACTCCATTGATTTTCATGATTGGGCAAAAATGAGAAAATCAGGGAATCAAAGGATATAGGGAAAGGCAGGAAAATGGGGTTGAAGTTGAAGATCATCAGCAATTGTAGTGAATGATGAGGTGGGTGTGGTGGTAATGTTACAAAATGGTAATCCTGAGGCCCATACTAAAGCTCTGGTGTCACAGGTTCAATCACCACTGCAGTCGCTAGTGGAATTTAGATATAGTTTGTGAAAGCAGGTCTCAGACCATGAAAGCAGCATTGATGTCATTAAAAAAATCAACCTGATTCACTGATGTCCTTTAGAAAAGGTGAGATTTACCAGGATGTTGCTGAAAATGGAGGGTTTGAGTTATAAGGAGACATTGAGACTTTCTTCACTGGAGTGTAGGAACTTGAGGGGTGACTTATAGAAGTTTATAAAATCATGAGGGACGTAGATAAGATGAATAGCAAAGGTGTTTTCCCTATAGTAAAAGACCATAACTAGGAGACATTTTTAAGGTGAGAGGAGAAAGTTTCAAAAAGGACATGAGGGGCAACTTTTTTATACAGAGAGTGGTTCGTGTGTGGAATGATCCACCAGAGGAGGTGGTGGATGCAGGTACAGTTACAATATTTACAAGACCCTTGGATAAGTTAAGAATCGGAAAAAGTTGGGGTGATATAGACCCAACAGAGGCGTAGAACATAGAACATTACAGTGTAGTACAGGCTCTTCGGCCCTCAATGTTGTGCCAACCTGTGAAACCAATCTGAAACCCATCTAACCTACACTATTCCATTCTCATCCATATATCTATCAAATGACCATTTAAATGCCCTTAAAGCTGACGAGTCTATTATTGTTGCAGGCAGTGCATTCTAAGCCCCTACTACTCTGAGTAAAGAAACTACCTCTGATATCTGTCCTATATCCATTCCCCCTCAATTTAAAGCTATGTCCCCTCATGCTAGCCATCACCATCCGTGGAAAAAGGCTTTCACTGTCCATCCCATCTAACCCTCTGATTATCTTATATGTCTCAATTAAGTCACCCTCCAACCTTCTTCTCTCTAATGAAAACAGCCTCAAATCCCTCAGCCTTTCCTCAGAAGACCTTCCCTCCATACTAGACAAGTGGGACTAGTTTAGTTTGGGAACATGGTTGGTATGTACTGGTTGGACTGAACGGTCAGTTGCCATGCTGTATGACTCTGTGACTCCATGAGAAGCTCAGACCTCATCAATAGAGAATCAGAGTTAGTGCTTTCAGTTCAATATGACCCTTCAGATCTTCTCAAGAATTTCCTCCATACAATTATAGCTGCGCTGTGGTAATAAGACCTGAACTGCACATGATTTTATAGTTATTGCCTAACTGATGGTTTTTATGAAGGGCTTTTGCCCGAAACGTTGATGTTCCTGCTCCTCGGATGCTGCCTGACCTGCTGTGCTTTTTCAGCACCACTCTAATCTAGACTTTGATCTCCAGCATCTGTAGTCCTCACTTTCGCCCTGATGGTTTTTACAGTTTTTACATAACTGTCTTGTTCTTATTGTCTGAAACTTGCTAAACTCCGTGAGCTTGGTCTGTCACTTAATTAGATCAAAGTTGACCTGCCTTACCTGCTCCACAAGCTGTGGGCTTTCCAATGTTGGCAGATCATACACCAATCTATAGTTGCAGTGATGCCTTCTATTACGCAAAACTGAGCTGAGCGAGCCCACACAGAAAAGGGTTGGGCATGTCAAGAGCTACCAGAAAATCTGATAAAACCATAAGGTATTGGAGAAGAGGTAGGAAATTTGGCCCATCAAGTCTGCTTTGTTGTTCAATGAGATCAAGATTATTTGATCATCCTCAATTCCAACTTCCTGTCTTTTCCCCATAACTTTTCATCCTTTTACGGACTAAAAATCAGTCTATCTTAACCTTGATGACACCTAACCTCCCAGCCTACAGAAACGAATTTCACAGATTTACTACATTCAGTGAAGAAATCCCTCCTTGTGTCATTCTTAAATGTTAGACTTATTCTGAGAATATTACCTCTGGTCCTAGACTCTCTCGCTAATGGAGACAAGCTCCCAGCACCCACTCTTTCAGGATTCTTGTATTATTCAATAAAGTCTCCTCTCTAGTGAATACAGACACAAACTACTCAACATCTCCTCAAAAGACAGTACTGGAAAACCTTCTCTGACTGCCTCCAATGCCAGTACATTCCCCTTCAGATAAGAATCTATACAATTCAGAAAGAGGTGATTCAGCCCATCCAGTCTGCACCGATCCACTGCAGAGATGTCTAACCCACCTAGGCTGCACATCACTGAACACTATGGGGCAATTTAGTCATCTATTGCATCCTCTGTACCCGATGTGGCCTCCTCTATATTGGGGAGACAGGCCGCCTACTTGCGGAGCGTTTCAGAGAACACCTCTGGGACACCCGGACCAACCAACCCAACCACCCTGTAGCTCAACATTTCAATTCCCCCTCCCACTCCACCAAGGATATGCAGGTCATTGGACTCCTCCATCGCCAGACCACAACAAAACGACGGTTGGAGGAAGAACGCCTCATCTTCCGGCTAGGAACCTCCCTATCTTTTATCTTAGCCTGCTGGACAAACTTTCCTCATTCCTGAAGAAGGGCTTATGCCCGAAACGTCGATTCTCCTGTTCCCTGGATGCTGCCTGACCTGCTGCGCTTCTCCAGCAACACATTTCCATCTCTGATCTCCAGCATCTGCAGACCTCACTTTCTCTGCAATTTAGTAATGGCCAATCCACCTATTCTGCACATCTTTGGACTGTGGGAGGAAACTCGAGCAATAGACAGTAGACAATAGATAATAGGTGCAGGAGTAGGCCATTCTGCCCTCTGAGCCTGCACCACCATTCGTTATGATCATGGCTGATCATCCTCAATCAGTAGGATTGTGAAAAAACCCACACAGACGTGGGGAGAATGTGCAAACTCCACACAGAGAGTCATACAAAGTTGGAATTGAACCCCAAGTCCCTGGTGCTGTGAGGCAGTGGTGCTAACCACTGAGCTACCATGGACCAAAGCTGTCAAATTTCACCTTCCAGTTTTGCCAGGTAGTGGCACTAACCGGGTGAGTTAATCTATGTTGGTTTTGCTGGCATAGAACTGGCACAGGTTATTAACCCACAGACTGTATGCAGAAGTGGCAAAGTGTAATGAGACGGGTTAGAAGATGAACAGAAATAATTTTGTCGTCACTTAAAAAACATGCACTTCCAAAAATTCACTTGGCACTCAAAACATTAAAGTTCTCTGTTTCATTGCAGAGATATGTGCGCCAGTGGCAAAACACTAACTATGGCAGTTTTTCTTTTTAAAAATAGTATCAACAGGGGATCAATCACTTGGAGGTCAGAGTGCGCCACTTCATTTTCTGGGGACTGCATTATTGTTCGATTGGGTTGTATTTGCTTTTCCCTGAAAATCACACTCAAAAGCAACCAAACCAGAGCAATTTGAAATGCGATTGACATTGAGGAAAAATTAAGTTCGCCCACTCCCTAACATTACTTTCAGACAATTATCCTGGAAATCAGCACTGCCTACCAAACCGACTGGCTCCCTGGGTCGAATTAATCACCATGGTGAGTATCCACAAATTGTGGCCATTGTGCTGGTCATCAAGAAGACTCTTAAAATTAATCAAAGACTCACAGATTTGTCAACTGAGGACAGACAGAGACAACAGCAGTAAGTATACCATTTTGGATACTGCTGGGGGGGGGATGACCTACCAGAGGAAAGCCATAGTAGTCAGTTCTCTGGCACTGAGCCTGACACTGTGGCAAAGAAGGGAATGGGGCAGAATAGAAAAGCACTCGTGGTAGGGGACTCGATAGTTAGGGGAATCGACAGGAGATTTTGTGGTCAGGATCGGGATTCCCGGAAGGTATGTTGCCTCCCTGGTGCCAGGGTCCGGGACGTCTCCGATCGGGTGTATAAGGTTCTGAAAGGGGAGGGCGAACAGCCAGAAATCGTGTTACATATTGGCACCAATGATATAGCCAGAAAAAGGATAGGGGATATAAAAAGTGATTTCAGGGAGTTAGGGTGGAAGCAGCAAAGCAGGATGAACAGAGTAGTGTTCTCGGGTCTACTACCAGTGCCACGAGATAGCGAGGCGAGTAACAGGGAGCGGACGCAGCTTAACACGTGGCTGTGCAGCTGGTGTAGGAGGGCAGGCTTCAGTTATGTAGATAATTGGGATGCCTTCTGGGGAGGGTGGGACCTGTACAAGAAGGATGGGTTGCACCTGAACTGGAGGGGGACCAATGTCCTGGGTGGAAGGTTTGCTCGAGTAGTTCGAGAGGGGTTAAACAAGTATGGCAGGGGGGTGGGAACCTGAGCTGTATACTGGTGGTGAGAGTTGATGCAGGTGAGGCAATAGCAAGAGGTAGACCAGCTCGTGGGAAGGATTTTCCTGGGAAGGAACCAAGGGATCAGTTAAAGTGTGTTTGCTTTAACGCAAGGAGTATCAGGAATAAAAGTGATGAGCTTAGAGCATGGATCAGTACCTGGTGCTATGATGTTGTGGCCATAACAGAGACGTGGGTTTCTCAGGGGCAGGAATGGTTGCTGGATGTTCCAGGGTTTAGAGCATTTAAAAAGAATAGGGAGGGGGGAAAA
>NC_057722.1:68476462-68479345 GCF_004010195.1 Chiloscyllium plagiosum | reverse complement strand
TTTTCTCATTGGAGAAAAGGAGGAGAAGAGGGGACCTAATTGAGGTATACAAGATAATGAGAGGCATAGATAGAGTCGATAGCCAGAGACTATTTCCCAGAGCAGAAATGGCTAACATGAGGGGTCATAGTTTTAAGCTGGTTGGAGGAAAGTATAGAGGAGATGTCAGAGGCGGGTTCGTTACACAGAGAGTTGTGAGAGCATGGAATGCGTTACCAGCAGCAGTTGTGGAAGCAAGGTCATTGGGGACATTTAAGAGACTGCTGGACATGCATATGGTCACAGAAATTTGAGGGTGCATACATGAGGATCAATGGTCGGCACACATCGTGGACTGAAGGGCCTGTTCTGAGCTGTACTGTTCTATGTTCTAACTTGGCCCATCGTACCTTGCCTAGTTATTGTCAGGTGCAAGGACACCCGTAGGCATCTGTTCAAAGGTTTTGAATGTCAAAGGTATTTAACTACAAATCCGTATATTTTCATCAATGAAAGTAATAAACAGTTCTGCAGCTTTTTAAGGATATTTAGGACTGGGCTTCTTACCAGATACTGATTAAAAATACTCCTATTTGAGATTAAACCCATTGTCAGCTGTATTAATAAAGCTGCACTAATTTACCACACTTAAAATACAGGAGTCTTTTTTTTAATGCAAGGAAGGCTAAAAAAAACTCTAAAGCACTTGCCTGATTGCCGTGGTTCATTAACGATTTTAATTTAATGATTATGCAAATGAGTTGGAGCAGAACCGTGAATCACATATTCACTTTAGATAAACCAGTGCAATTATAGGCACAATTTATACCCAGATTGCGATTAACTGCCAAAGTGGAAACACTGTCAGTATGATCCTTAATTAATTTGGTCACTACACAGTTTAGGAACTCGGGTGGTCACATTTCCATGATGTCCCTTTGTCACACGAATCTCTACATCAATAGTGTCATCAATTTGATTCCGTGTACTTAAAATCTGTGGTAAGGGTCAGAAGTTCAGTGTTTGCTCGGGCAATGTGGTCAGTAATCCTACCTTTGCAATCTGAGCATTTGTGCTGCCACAGAGCATTAATGAAGTGCATAATTGCACTGAAATTCAACATGATGATGAGCTATGATAGTAATCTGCAGGTCATCTCGTACAATCTGAAAGAGCGTCCCTTAATTTCAGTGAAGCTGCGTCTTCAGCTCGCATCCCACAGAGTTGACCACTCTGCAAGAACCAGCAACATCACTTCAGTAAATTATTTCCAAGATTACGACCCTGTCAGTTCATGCCTTCAGGCCATTCACTCATTGGCTGAGACGTTCCATTCTGGATAAAGCTAACTGAACCATGTATGTCTGAGCCATTATACATGGGAATGAACAACGCAGGTTGACAGATCCCAGACTCTGACTGCAAAGTCCACCAGTCTAACGGCATCAGTTTCTCCTGGTTACAAAATAGCATTGGCACGCTAAACCAACTGATGAGAAAATAAGCTGCTAATGAGAGAAATACTGCACCACTCCATTCTCAAGGAGGAGGAAATATAAATAGAAAAAAACTTTCTCGCAAGACTCTGAATAAAACTTGTGCAGTTCAAATTTATTTCATCTTTCAAAGAATACTTATTTATTCTTTCTTTCATGAGCTGAATCTTTTATTATATATTTAAGATAATGCCATTTGCAGAGTTTTCTCAACTGACCAAGCACAATTAACTTGCAACTGTTAACAGTTTACATTTTCTACGGGGACACAAGGATCAAAATGCATTTTTGCTCAATCGTTAGTTAAGAGCCTGGATGCAGTGTCTCAGTGGTTGGCACTGCTGCCTGACAGCTCCAGGGATCTGGGTTCAATCCCACCTTCAGGTGACCGTCATAGAGTTATGCAGCATGGAAATGGGCCCTTTGGTCCATACTAAATGTAATTGCTCCTGGACTGTATCCTGACAAACCTTTCCTTATTCATGTACTTATCTAAGTGTCTTTTAAACATTGTAACTGTACCCACTTTCACCACTTCTTCTGGGAGTTCATTTCAAACATGAACCACCCTCCCGTGTAAAGGATTTGCCCCTCATGCCTTTTTAAAATCTCACTCCTCTCATCTTAAATATGTGCCCTCCCTGGTCTTGAAATTCCCCACCCTAGGGATAAGACACCAACCATTAACTCTCTCTATACCCCTTGTTATTTTATAAACCTCAAGAAGGTTGCCTCTCAACTTCCTACGCCCCAGTGAAAAAAAGTCCCAGCCTATCCAGCCTTTCTCAAACTTTCCATATCTAGCAACATTCTCCCCGTGTCTGCGTGGGTTTACTCCCACAGTCCAAAGATTTGCAGGTTAGGTGGATTGGCCATGCTAGATTTTCCCACAGTGCGCAGGCTGGGTGGTTTGGTCATGGTAAATGCAGGATTACCGGGATAGTGTGGTGTGGTGGGATGCTCTTCAGAGGGTTGGTGTGGACTTGATGGACTGAATGGCCACTGTAGGGATTCTATGGTTCACAGTGCTGGGATGCGAGTCAGTGAAGAACTGCCATAATGTGTTACTATTGATCCTTGAGAAAAGCCAAATATAAAGTATTGATATATACAAAAGGGGCCAGTTGGATCAGTTGGTTGGATGGCTGCTTTGTGAAGCAGATTGAAGTCAACAGTGCGGGTTCAATTCCCGCACTGGCTGAGGTGGCCATGTTGGACTCTCCTTCTCAGTCTCCCTCTGTGCCTGGGGCATGGTGACCCTCAGCTTAAACTCTTTCTAATGAGAGACCAGCCCTCTGGTCTTTGTAACACTAATTGGGGGAGGGGGGGGAATGTGTGCGGGTGGCTTAGTACAGAGTAGATGCATGAGGTCCTTAATAATCAAGGTTGAGTGTTGAATATTGATAAG
>NC_057722.1:68429912-68475962 GCF_004010195.1 Chiloscyllium plagiosum | reverse complement strand
TGGATCACACACTCACCTTCCTTCTCCCCAACAGAAGCGCGCTCTCACCTCCCTCCTCCCCACCAGAAAGACATTCTTGTCTTCTCCTCGCACCACTGAGAGCACACTCTCACCTCCCTCCCTCCACCACCACTAGCAGTAACACAAACTCAACTCCCTCCCCCACCACTGTGTAGACTCCTGCATCAAATGGGCTGTGTGGATTGAAGCTGTCCATGCTGCTTCTGATGGTAAAGAAGGTAAAAGTGAGAAAGACCCTGAGGGTATCTCTCAGAATTTTGGGATCGCACACCTAAGGTTTGTATTTGCAGTCTTCCGGGAACGTTGATCATTGCAACGATTCACTGTTCGTCCCATTGGCTTCCGGAGAGATTTGGTCATTATGGATGGTGCAGCCTTAAAAGAACATGACTCACTGGGGGAAGAAGAGGAATGGGTCATGGAAGAGGAGGAGGAGGAGGAGGAGGAAGATCGTTGTGGGGTTGGATGCAGAACATTGAGTGATCCTGGCCTCACCAGGTCACGTCAGAACTTGCAACTGAGCCTCTCTGATCCAGGAGGAACAACATAGTCTGAAACTCACTCTGAGCTGGCATTCTAACTTTCAATAGAAGATTAAAACCAGAAAATGTTCGCTGCCACCATGACAATGGCCAGCAGATTTACAACTGATATAATATGAAACTATTTCTCACAAAGGGTCATGATTCTGTGAAATTCTCTGCTTCAGATGTTGGCCGATGTTGGAACATTGAATAAATTTAAAAAGGAGACAGACAGATCTTCAATTAGTCATGGGCTGAACGGTTAGGGAGAGTAGGCAGAAAAGTGGAGTTGAGACTGAGATGGGATCAGCCATTATCGTATCAAATGGCAGAGCAGGCTCAAGGGGCTGAATGGCCTTCTCCTACTCCTAGTTGCTCTGTTCTTCTGTCAATGGAAGTCTTACTTCTATCCAGATGATGTACCACACCTCGATCTTTTTTCTCATCTTCACTATCTCCTCCCTCTTCTCCTGCCCTTCCATTCTTACAAGGTTAACATGCATCAACAATTAGCAGGAGACCATAAGGTATAGTAGCAGAATAAGTTAATTTTGCCCATCAAGTTTAATCCACCATTTGATCATGGTTGATATGTTTCACAATCCTATTCTCCTGCCTTCTTCCGTAACCCTTGATCCACTTCCCAATCAAGATACTATCTATCTCTTTCTTAAAAACACTCATGGACATGGCCTCCATATCCCTCTGCAGCAAAGAGTTCCACAGATTCACCACCCTCTGGCTGAAGAATTTCCTCCTCATCTCAGTTCTAAAGGGGTTGCTCTGTGGCTGTGTCCTTGGGTCCTCGACTTTCCTCTTGGTGGGAATGTCTTCGCCATGTCTACTTTGTCAGGCTTCTCAGTAAGTTTCAATGAGAACCCTTCTTATCCTTCTCATCATTTACGTCAGGAGTCCTAAAGACACACAGTGCACATCTGCAGAAACAAGACACCATAATGACCCACCCAGTGCTCTGCATGATACTACAGCTTCTATACTCACTTCCACATGTGCCCACTTCTGCCTGACGCTTGCAGGGCTGGGGGTTGGCCTGCTCACTTGCCTTGACAGCTGGCTGACTCCCATGTGGTCAATGTCCTCATCATGAAGGTATTTGAGGGTCACCTCCAGAGCATTGATGCAGAGCCAACCTCTATCACTGGGCCCTGTCTGTCAGAGGATCGAGGTGTTTGGTGGCAATGATGGTTCTCTATGGGTTATGGAAAGCACTGCCTCCTTGGTTACTGACTGTGCCCTTGGTTGATGTGCTGAATAGCGAGAAGGGGTCAACAATTGCAGCAGATATCCCTGCAGTGTCACTGCCATTGACCAGTGTGAATCATTTGGAATTCCATGCACTGTTCCTATACACACTCTATGTGCAGCAACAGGTTTTTGACTCTGATCTCCAGCATCTGCACCCCTCACTTCTCCCTTCCTGGTCAGGAGAATGTTCATGAGTTCAGCTGTTTTCCTCAATGCAGGAAGTCGATGAGTTCAGTGAATCAAAGAATCCCTTCAGTGCTGAAAGAGGCCATTCAGCCCGTTCAGTCTGTGTCAGCCCTCCAGAGAGTATCCGATCCACACCCAACCTCATACTCTATCTCCATAACCCCAGATTTAGCACGACCAATCCACCTAACCTACACATCTTTGGACTGTGGGAGTAAACCGGAGTACCCAGTGGAAATCCCAGGAGACACAGGAAGAACATTCAAAATCCACACAGACAATCACCCGAGTCTGGAACCAAACTTGGGTGCCTGAAGGTGTGAAGCAGTAGCACTAACCAGTGAGCCACGTACCTTGAGCTATAATGGTTCATGCAAACTGGATTGGTCCATTCTGTGCCTGTGGCTATGCATTGTCTGAGGGAATGCTGACCATGACTGATAGTGTAGATGGGACTTCCTTCAACTCCTGATGCTATGAACCATTTATCCAACTGAACAGGACCATGTCTGTCTCACCAAGGATTAAAAATCACACAACACCAGGTTATAGTCTAACAGGTTTAATTGGAAGCACACTAGCTTTCAGAACGATGCTCCTTTATCAGGTGATTGTCCAGCCCAACACCGGCATCCCCAAATCATCACCAAGGATTGTTATCCTGCGAGGCATTGTAGATGAGAAGGTGATAGCCTAGTAGTACTAACTTTGGACTGTTCATCCAGATACCTGGTTAATGCTCTGGGGACACAGGTTCAAATACCACTATGGTGGACTTTGAATTCAATTAGAAGAAAGTTAAAAATCTGGAATTAAGAGTCTAATGATGACCATAAAAAAATTGTCAAAAAAAAATTGTTTCTCTAATATCCTTTGGGGAAGGAAATTGCCATCCTTACCTGGTCTGGCCCACATTTGATTTTTAATTGGCCTCTAGGTAAGGCTGAAGGGTAGCGTGATTGCTGAGTTTAGGATTCTGAAGACCATGACCAGCTGTCCATCAGTGTTCAATGTGATTGTGTAACCTAACCTACCAGGTATGAAGTCTCAAAGGAGAATAAAGTGGGGCAATTAGGGATGGACAATAAATGCTGATCTAGCTAAAGATGCCCTCATTCTGAAATTGAATAAAAAATAGTAGCTTTGGAAACAGGAAGGAAACACAGAACATCTGTATCCTGCCCATCATCTTTGCAGGAGGGGTAGTTAAATTCTGATTTCACTTTTCAAACCTTGCCCCTAGCTGTCAGAAGTAGAAAAGCATTCAGTTTTCCTCAGCTGAATCCCTCTGTCTGGAACACGACAGGGAAAAAAAACACCCAAAAACCTTTTCATAAAAAATAATACAATGTAGAACTTAATTGCTCCTTTTCATTTGTCAGCCAGAAATGTATTCCAATCAAGTTATTTCAAACTGTGCAAAGAGATGCTGTGAATGAGCCAGCTGAGAGTTTCAGCATTTTGTTTTTGATGGTCATGGTGGGAGTATTGTCAAAAGAAATATCTTAAGATAAGAGATGAATAACAGCAGTCACGTTTTACTTGCATGCTGGGGAATTCTAATGAGGAAGGTGGCAGGCAGTTAATTGAATAATTACTTCACGCTAAAATGATAGAAGGAGCAGAATTACATCCTCTCCTCCAGCCCACCCCTTTGCAGCCAGAGATCCTGTTCATTTCATCTTTTTACAGGGCTGGTGCAGGAATTGCTAAAGGTGAAAGATCAGGCCGTAAGGCCATAAAGATATAGGAGCCATTTGGTCCATTGACCCTGCTCTGCCATTCATTCATGGCTAATATAATGCTCAACCCCTTTCTCCTGCATTCTCCCCATAACCCTCATTTCATTCATCTTCTGCTGTCCTGGGAGGAATACATCATAACAATATTCATATCTAATTCACGTTTGAATACATTAATGCTATTTATTTTGATCAGCTTTCCAGGGAGTGTCTTCTGTAGATTCAACACTCACTCATCAAGTGATTGGATGTAATTTTAAATTAATCTGCTTGACAGCAAGTTAACAGAGAGGCTGTGCCACCCAGTTCGAATTGCTGCCCCACTTTATTCTCCTTTGAGACTTTACGCCTGGTAGGTTAGGTTACACAATCACATTGAACACTGATGGAACAGCTGGCCATGGTCTTCAGAATCCTAAACTCAGCAATCACGCTACCCTTCAGCCTTCCCATTTCCTGTGAGAGAGAGTTAAATTTACACAAATCCTCCTCATGATTCAACACATCTCTCTGAGTCGGAGCAAATTACTGCAGATGCTGGAATCTGTACCAAAAATAACAAATGCTGAGGATCACAACAAATCAGACAGCAGCTATGGAGAGAGAGCAAGCTAATGTTTCGAGTCTAGATGACACTTCATCAGACCTTCATCTCGCTGAGTCATTCTATATTAGATTAGATTCCCTACAGTATAGAAACAGGCCCTTCAGCCCAATCAGTCTACACTGACCCTCTGAAGAGTAACCCACCCAGACCCATTTCCCTCTGACTAATGCAACTAACACTACGGGCAATTTAGCACGGCCAATTCACCTGGTCTGCACATCTTTGGACTGTGGGAGGAAACCGGAGCACCCGGAGGAAACCCACGCAGACACGGGGGAGAATGTGCAAACTCCACACAGTCACCCGAGTCTTGAATTGAACCTGGGACCCTAGTGCTATGAAGCAGCAGTGCTAACCACTGAGACACGGTGCCGCCCCAAAACCTTCTACATAGGAAAGAACATAGAAATATAGAAGATTGGAGCAGGGGTAGACCATTCCAGCCCTTCAGCCTGCCCCACTATTTAAAATAATCACGTCTGATTATTGAGACCAATACCCTAATCCACACCACCACCTTCCCAATATCCCTTTAGCCACAAGAGCTATATCTATCTCCTTCTCGCGAGCACAATGTTTTGGCCTCAACCACTTTCCATGTAATGAATTCCACAAACATACCAATCTCTGGGTGAAGAAGCCAGTCCTCATCTCAATCCAAAAATGTTTACTTCTTACTCTTCAACTGTGACACTAAGTCTTTATTTCCCTACCATTGAGAGCATCCTTCCTGCATTTGACCTGCCTAATCCTGTTAGAATTTTATAGGTTTCCATGAGATCCTTCCCATTTTTTCTTTTAAACTCCAGGGGACACAATCCAAATTAATTCAATCTCTCCTTGTGCACAATCTTGCCATCCCAGGAATCAATTTGTGTTGAGGAAGTCAGAAATGAACAGTATATAAGTGTATCACTGAAAACATGTGAAAATTTACAAAGTGGCTAATGTCAGAACTATCGCCCCTCATCCTATTCGAGCTAATTGAAGTTTTGGACATATCGACTTTCTCTAACAATCCACCATCATCCACCTGAATGGAATAACACTCAGTTGGTTCCATTCTTATAAATCAATTCACAGCTACAGAGTCATGTACAGTGGTTTTTCTGCCCCTGTATGGTGTCCTCAAAACACAGCAGGTCAAGCAGCATCTGAGGAGCAGGAGAATCGACATTCAACAGGAGCTGCCTGACCTGCTGAGCTTTTCCAGCACCACACTCTCCACTCTGATCTTCAGCATCTGCAGTCCTCACTTTCTCCTGATACCCTCAAAGATCCATTCTTGTTGTCAAATAAATCCTCACCAATATTCTTCATGTCTTAAGGCAAGGTAAAGTTACCAAGATGTTAATGGACCATAAGACTGCTCTTTCACTAGATGAAGATGATTTGCGACAGTTTAATCTAAGGGTCACCATGCCTTAGGACAGAGGAGAGGTTGAGAGAGAGAGAGAGTCCTTCATGGTAACGTCAGCCAGTGCAGGAATTCAATGCATGCTGTAAGGGTTACTCTACATGGCAAACCAGCTCTCCATCATTGTATTTGAATTATTTGGTCTGCTGCCATTATCCCTTACATAGTGGGAACTTGCTTGATCAAGTACACTGAAGGAAAGCCGTTTTGCAATCTAATAGGAGGTGGCTGTTATCTTAAACAGAAAAGTCATTTATTTCATGGTAGCAACTTTATACAAGTTACATCAATGTGAGGGATTTATTATGGAGCCTATGAGGAGGAGCCAGATGGTCGATCTCACACCTTTAAGATTCTAAATATTTCCTCTCCCAAGTCTATACAACATACTTATTGTGGATGGTGCTTAAGGCACCGTTCATCATTAACCCTTTCATTGCACCTGTACGCAACAATTCTTGGCTCTCTGCTATTCCTGATCTATAACGATTTCCTGAGTGAGCTCCTCTGAAAGCACATCTTTTGTTTATGCGTTTATGCCGATGATATCCAGCTTGATACCACCATCACCGCTCTTGATTCTTCCATGTTTGTTAAATTATGAAACAACTTACCCAAAATCCAAACCTGGATGACAAGGAATTTCCTCCAAATTAGTACTGGAAAAGCTGAAATCATTATCTTTAGTCCCTGGTACAAATTCCATTCCCTAACTAACTCTCTTCCACTCCCTGGCAATTATCTGAGGTGGTCACGGTCTCCTTCTAACCTCAGTAGCATGTTTGATCCTAAGATGTGCTTCCAACTAGATGTCCACTCCATCACAAAGACCAATTACTTTCAGACCAGAAGGCAATAAGAAGTTAGAGCAGGAGTAAGCCATTTGGCCTACTGAGCTTGCTCCACCGTTCAATAGGATCTTGGTTGATCCAACACTCCTCACATCCACTTTCCTACCCTTTCTCCGTAACCCCTGATTCCCCTACTGATCATAATTCTATCTATCTCAACCTTAAATACGCACATTTAAACCTTCTCATTGCCATGGAAAGGATGCCTCCATCATCAAAGACCCACCACCCTGACATGCTCTCCTCCATCAGGCAGAAAGTTGAACACATGCATCAGATTAGATTCCCCACAGTGTGGAAACAGGCCACTTGGCCCAACAAGTCCATACTGACCCTCCAAAGAGTAACCCACCCAGATCCTTTCCCCTCTGACTAATATACTTGACACTACGCGCAATTTAGCCTGGCCAATCCACATGACCTGCACGTTTTTGGATTGTGGGAGGAAACCGGAGCACCCGGAGGAAACCCACGCAGACACGGGGAGAATGTGCAAACACCACACAGAGAGTCGCCAGAGGCTGGAGTCGAACCCGGGTTCCTGGTGCTGTGAGACTGTAGTGTTAACCACTGAGCCACCGTGTTGCCCCAAATAGTTTCGAGAATAGCTTCTTCCCTGTTGCTATTAGCCTAATGAATGGACCTCTCCAACTTCAACTAATGTTGATTTAGCTCACGTTGGTCTTGTTTTGAGCACCTCCTGTGCAGCTGTAACCTTGTATACCTCATTCTGTCGAAACAGCCAACGATCTGTATGTCCTTTTTTGCTATGATTTGCCTGTACTGCATGAAAAACAAAGCCTTTCACTGTAATTGGGTACATGTGACAACAATAAATCAAATCAAACATCAAAGCACTTGATTTTATCCTTGCTTAGCTCATCTGTTAGCAAAATATCTTTTTTTTAATCTCTGGATTTGACTATTCCACCTTATTCCATACAAGCGCCCACATTCTACCCTTCAGAAACTTGAAGCCGTCTACAAATCTGTTGCTCATTTTCTGATTCAGACCATTTTTCTTTCAATCATCGTTCCTTAACTTGCCAACTTACATTGGCTACCTACTGAGCAAATTACTGATATTAAAATTTTCAACCTTGTTTTCAATTCTATCTATGCCCTTGGCCCTCACTATTCCACCTCGGGTGACTGCCTGTGTAGAGTTTGCACATAGTCCCTGTGTCTGCATGGGTTTCCTGCGGGTGCTCCTGGTTTTCACCCACAGTCCAAAGATGAGCAGGTTTAAGTGAATTAGCCGTGTTGAAATTGTCCGTAGTGTCCAGCTATGTATAATTTAGATAGATTGGCCATGGCAAATGTGGGTTCACAGGGAAATGGTGGGGGTCTGGGCTGGAGTAGGATGCTCTTCAGAGGGTCAATGCAGACTCAATGGGTGAAATGGCCTCCTTCTGTACTGCAGTGGTTTTATGATTCTATGCTGCAAATTCCTCCACTCCTAAAGCACTCAGAATTCTGCTCTCCTCTAATTCTACCTGTTGCGTATTCCTGATTTTACTTGTCCTACCATTGTTGATTAAGGTTTCTACTCTGAAGGCTGTAAGATCTGGAATTTCCTCCCTTTCACTCCTGCAAAATACTTTGCAATTTGCTGTGACATAAATTTGCTGCACAAAGTTACAAAGTTTAAGACATAACTTTTTTTTGTTGTTTTCATTTGCACAAATCAAGAGTACTTACTGAAACAACATGACAGCAAACAATTAATAATGGCTTTGATCTGGTAACCAATCTCAGAAGCTGATCAATTGTCGTGTGCAAAGTGACAACCAGGGAATTGCAGCAATTTTTTTAAAAATTGGAGTCGTTGATGGAACAAGTGGGGGCATGATGGCCGAGTGAGACTATTACTGGACAGTTAACCCAGAAACCCACGCAATATGCTGGGGACCTGGGTTCAAATCCCCCTGTGGCAGATGGTGGAATTTGAATTCAATCAAATATCTGGAATTAAAAGTCTAATGTTGACCATGGATCCATTGTCAGTTAAACACATCACGTTGTTGTGGTTCTGTTCGCCGAGCTGGAAGTTTTTGTTGCAAACGTTTCGTCCCCTGGCTAGGCGACATCATCAGTGCTTGGGAGCCTCCTGCGAAGCGCTTCTTTGATGTTTCCTCCGGTGTTTATAGTGGCCTGTCCCTGCCGCTTCCGGTTGTCAGTTTCAACTGTCCGCTGTAGTGGTTGGTATATTGGGTCCAGGTCGATGTGTTTGTTGATGGGGTTTGTGGATGAATGCCATGCCTCTAGGAATTCCCTGGCTGTTCTTTGTCTGGCTTGCCCTATGATAGTAGTGTTGTCCCAGTCGAATTCATGTTCTTGTTGTCTGCGTGCGTCAACCGGAAGCGGCAGGGACAGACCACTCTAAACACTGGAGGAAACATCAAAGAAGCGCTTCGCAGGAGGCTCCCAAGCACTGATGATGTCGCCTAGCCAGGGGACGAAACGTTTGCAACAAAAACTTCCAGCTCGGCGAACAGAACCACAACAACGAGCACCCGAGCTACAAATCTTCACACAAACTTTGAACATCACGTTCACAAATGTCAGTTTGAGAAGGAAATTGTTGTGCTTTTCTGGTCCACTTGTGACTCCAGACTCAAAGCAATGTGGTTGACTTTCAATGGCCTTGGGCATTGAAGGATGGGCAAAAAATGAGGCCAGTGACACTCTCATCCTGAGAGTGAATATTTAAAAAATGCTCTGAATTTCCTGGATTGTTAGGGACAGATGGCCACAGAAGCAACATAAATAAATGTCTCTGTTGTATTTCTTTTCACACCAAATTTGAGATTCAAATTGAATTGGACTAATGTGGGATCCATACGTTCTATAGTCATCTAACTGGGTGCATGCTGCAATCTTCAAAAAGACACTCTACCATTGATTATTCTTTATAATAAACATAAATCATTCATTATTGATCTTTAACTGTTAACCATTGGACAGTGGATTTTCATACTGCTGGAATAGAAGTGAAATATTGTGGATACTGGAAATCCGAAATAACAACAAGAAGTGCTGGAGAAACTCAGCAGGTCCAGCAGCATCTGTAGAGAGAGAAACAGAACTCCAAAAGTCAACTCTGATTTTCCCTCCAGCGCCTACCAAGTTTCTCTAGCATTTTATGAATTTATTTCAGATTGGTGGCATTGGCCGTGCTGTTATCCTAGATTGTTACAATTCATTTATGGGACATTGGCATCACTGGTTGGACTAGCATTTATTTTATTGCCTATCCCTAGTTGCCCTTGAGAAGGTGGTGGTGAGCACATTAACAGCACAGACGTGGAACGAGTGGAGAGTGTCAAGCTCCTGGGAGTGGTCATTCACAGCAAGCTTTCTTGGACTCTTCATGTGGACGCACTGGTTACAAAGGAGAAAGTGAGGTCTGCAGATGCTGGAGATCAGAGCTGAAAATGTGTTGCTGGAGAAGGGCTTATACCCGAAACATCGATTCTCCTGTTCCCTAGATGCTACCTGACCTGCTGCGCTTTTCCAGCAACACATTTTCAGCACTGGTTACAAAGGCCCAACAACGTCTCTTCTTCCTCAGGCAGCTGAGGAAATTTGGCATGACAGTGAGTACCCTTGCCAACTTCCATAGGCACAACCTCAAGAGCATTCTGTCTGGATGTATCACTACCTGGTATGGCAACTGTACCATTCAAGATTGGAGATGGTTACAGAGAGAGGTGAACTCAGCCTGGACAATCACAAAGGCCAACCTCCCATCTGTAGAATCCATCTACCATGCCCGCTGTCAAGGAAAGGCCCCAGCATTCTCAAAGATCCATCCCACCCTGGCAATGTTTTTCTACAACCTCTATCATCAGGTAGAAGATACAGAAGCCTGAACACATGCACCAGCCAGTTTCAAATAGTTTCTACCCTACTGTTGTTAGAATGCTAAATAGACTCACAAACTCTTAACATTCGCCTGTACCTGTGTTTTGGTTTTTGCCACTGTTTACCTATTATTTACTTATTGATGCTACTTAACTCTGTGATCTGCCTGTATTGCTCGCAAGACAAAGCTTTTCACTGTGCCTCGGTACACGTGACAATAAATTCAATTCAATTCAATTCAATTTAGTTCTTGAATTGCTGCAGTCCACCTGTTGTGGGTTGACCCACAACACCATGAGGGAGGGAATTCCAGGATTTTGACCCAGTGACAGTGAAGGAATGGTGATATATTTCTAACTCAGGGTGGTGAGGGGCTTGGAGGGAAACTTGCAGGTGGTGGGTTCAGATGTTAAGCATCAAAGGAGCTCTTGTTAAACAATTTACAAGGACATGCTGCTTTTTGTTTAATGAGATGGAGAGATGCCATTGGACCGGTGTGGGCAAAGTCAGAAGTCACACAATGCCAGGTTATAGTCCAACAGGTTTATTTGAAATCACAAGCTTTCAGGTGAAGTGGAGTGAAGTGCACAGGCACAGGATTCATATTCTTGGTGCTCATATATTCTGTGCCTGTGCGTTTCCCTTCACTTTACCTGATGGAAGGGGCAGCGCTCCAAAAGCTTGTGATTTCAAATAAACCTGTTGGACTATAACCTGATTTTGAGTAACCTCTGACCTTGTTTAATGAGAGAACAATATGCAAATTCTTCTGACACAACAGTGACAAGGCATAATAGCAGTAAACTAATTTCTGTCACTCGATTGTCGACTCTTGAAAATATAATCATACATTATCTCAACACTCAGCCTTATATCCAATAACTGTAACTTAGAAACTTGCAGCATTGCTAAAAGAAAAAAAGACTCTGAAAGCAGGTTTTTTGACATTTATAATGGTTCTTCATCCAAATCTGACAAGAGCTATAAGACACTGAAGCTAATCTTCCTGTTGCAATATGTCCTGAAGGCTTTTGCTGTCAGGGGGAATGACAGTAACTTTTCCCATGCAGATGAAGTTAGCATTTACAGCTTTGCCCTAGGTGAAAGTTCTTTTATCCAGCTGTGTTCAACTGACACTGCCTGATGAGTGCATGACAGAATCACTGCTTTGGTAGACATGGATGCCAATTGTCATATCAGGGTGAGTAAAGTTGCTTTGGGCAATGTGTCCTTCCAGTCACCAAGATACTCCAAGAAAGCATTACAAAGAACTAAAACCACCTCTTAATTGATCAACAATTTGTGACCCCAAGCAAATTCTAGTTTTATATTTATATGTATAAAAATAAATGCATGCACGCACATAATTGGCAAAATACTTCCTTCACTTTTTATTAAGTAAATGAAGAACAAACGTAGCTTTATGAGTGTCAGACAGAGCCCAATGATCTGGTGGAGTCAGAAGCCAAGTGCTCCTTTAGAGAATGGGAAACAACTATAGGCGATTTGACCCAGGTCATCGCATACTTTTAATAAACCGGAGAACAATTTCCGAAATGGACAGAGGGCATCTGTGCTGTTTATTGCCGCTTTTAAAAATGTTTGGACAAAATTCCTAGCTGAGGTTTCCAACCATGTCTCCTTGATCGAAACGGGGACCAATGTCATGGAAACGTGTCTGAGAGTTTATTGTTTCATTGTACATTGTTTGTACAGATGCTTGCTTGGGATAGACTTCAAAAGGACTGAGCTCTACGGACCCCAGAGAATTGCTCCATCTGTAATACTGTGTGGCCAGTAATTTTTTCCATGTGGAACATTGATGGTGAACACACTTTCATTCTGAAATTGCTGTTTTACTGGCCCAGAACTATCACTGGTGGAAAGTAAATTAGTGTGATCACTTGATATTTAAAATTTACCAAAAATTTAAGACAAGAGATGAAATGTTCAAGACCTAAATTGAGGTCTGATTTCTGAAGCAAATGCAGGTTTAACTTAATATGTGTTTAAAATAAATCAATTGCTTTGAAATGAATCATTTAGGTTTCTGTCTTGAAGAATGCAATTTTTAACTGATATTACTTCAAAGTAAATCTCTGTGTGCCTATCTAGACATACTTGACATAAGAGCACTTTTATGAAATCTTGACCATTTTAAGAAGTTGGGAGTATTCAAAATGGCTACTTTTTAAAAATTCTACACAAAAGTTTTTAGATTGAAGTCCAAGTAAAATACATTGGTCTGAAGTGAATTGAACTAAAGCAAATAAGTTTCACAATGAAAGCAAATAAAGTGATTGGAGGTCAAACAAATGTACAATCTCGGAAATTGTCCTTAATGTTCATGATGATACTTACGGATTATAAATATCCTTTTATGTGAAACTGAATTTTTAAAGAAAAACTCACGGCTATAACAAGTCAAAAGCAACAGTTGCTTTGATCATGTTTGTTTAGAGTTCTTGGGTTTTTTTCTCAGCAATAATATTGTTAAATTTTGATCATTAAGTAATTCTACATTTAAGAACATAATCAAAATTAAAGCAGAAGTTCTTGCTAAAAGAGACGAGAGGATAATTTGAATGATATATGTCGAGTTGAATTAATATTGTAACACTATGTCCTAGATATTGATCCAAAGCTGGGCTAAAAAAGCCAAGTCATGTGTAATTTTAACGCATGTCCCATACAGAGGTTACTCTCATGTTAGTCTTTATTTGCTGACAAACTGACACATGGCATAAAAAAGTGAAAAAAGAGCTAAGGCAAATTATGAAAGAAAATTTGCATGAAGTATACAAGTGGATATCTAAAGCTTCCATAAATATATAAAAGGGAAAAGAGTTGCAAAAATCAATGTTGGTCCATTGGAGAATGAGACTGAGGAGTGGGAAACACAGAAATGACGAAGACATAAAGTGGATGTTTTGCCTCGATGTTTTAAATGGAGGACACTAGAACCATCCCAGTAGCCACAGCTAGAAAGGGAGGAATTTAGAACAATCACTATGGAAAAATACTGAGTAAACTATTGGGATTGAAGGCAGACTATTCCCAAGGGCTGATGGCATATATCATATGGCCTTAAAGGAAGTGGCAGCAGAGATAATGGATTCACCGGTTATAAAATTCCAAACTTTCCTGGATGTGGGAAAAGTTCCAGTGGGTCAGAGAAATATTAATATCACACCCTTGTTCAGAAAAAGCAAGTGAGGCAGAAAGTAGGAAACCATAGATCTGTTAGTTTAATGTGTGTCATTGGGAAATAGCTAGAATCAATGATGATGGAAGTACTTCCAGGACATTTGGCAGGTCAAAATGCAATCTTTCAGATTCAGTATGGTTTTATGAAGGGCAAATCATGTTTGACTAATTTGCTACAGTCCATCAAAGATGCAACAAGCAAAGTGGATCATAGGGATCCTGAGCATTTAGTATATCTGAACTTCCAGAAAGTATCTGATTCGGTGCTACTCAAAAGGCTCATACACAAGGTAAGATCACATAGCAGACGGGGTCGTTGATTAGCCTAGATAGGGAATTGGTGAACCAACAGAGAACAGAGAGTTGAGATAAATGGGTCTTTTTACTGGTTTGCAAGATGGAACTTAGTGGGGAGCCACAGGGTCAGATCCTCAGGCCCCAACTATTTACAATCTACATTAATGACTTGGATGCAGTGATAGAATGTACTCTAGCTACATTTGCAGGTGACACAAAAATAGATGGGAAAGTAAGTTGTCTTGAAGAAATAAGAAACTTACAAATAAATATGGATAGATTAGGTGAATGGGCCAAAATTTGGCAGATGAAGTTTTAGGTGGATAAGCGTGAAGTTATCCAAACAGGTCACAGGAATAGAAACTTAATATCTAAATGGAGAGAAGCTTCAGAATGCAACAATGCAGAGGGATCTGGGTGTCCTCATGTATGAATCAATGAAAACTAGCATGCATATGCAGCTGGTAATAAGGACGACAAATGGAATTTTGGCATTTATTGCTCAAAGAGTACATTATAAAAGTAATGAAATGTAGCTGCAATTCTGCAAGGCATTGTGAGACCATACCTGGAGTACTGCATACAATTTTGGTCCCCTTACAAAAGAAGGGATGTTTTTGTATAGGTGGCAATTCAGAGGTGGTTCACTAGATTGAGGAAATGAGGAGAGGGGTTTATCTTATGAAGAGAGATTGAGCAGTTTGGGCTGATAATCTCTAGAGTTTAGAAGAATCAGAGGAGATCTAATTGAGGTGTGTAAGATGCTAACGGGGATTGACAAAGTAGATGCACAGACGATGTTTAATCATTTGGGTCTGTCAAGAATATGGGGTCATAGTTTTAGGATAAGGTCTAACAGATTTGAAACAGAGATAAGAAGGAATTACTTCTATCAAAGGGTCATGAATCATTGGAATTCAGTACTCCAGAGGGTGGTGGATGCTGGGACATTGAATACATTTAAGGAGGAGATAGACAGATTTTTACTTAGTTACGGCTTGAAAGGTTATGGAGACTGAGCAGGAGAGTGGAGTTGAAACCAAGATGAGATAATCCATAATGGTATTAAATAATGGAGCAGGCTCAAGGGGCCTACTCCTGCTCCAGTTCTTACATTAACATGTTCAGAGTTGAGTTACGGTCAACATTTTGTGGCAATATCATGGTTTTGGATTAAGAAACATGAGTGAAATGTCAAGAACTATGAAGTGGGATCCCATTAAAATTGCCCAAGGTAGGAATGATGAAAATTATGGTTTGGTGTGCCCAACCACTCACTCAGGCCACCTCCCTGCCTATACCAAAAGTATCAGCTGGGCCTCCCTCTTTCACCTTCCATGATATACCTGCCACTCCCACTCAGTCTAACAGAGAAAACACAGCCAACAATAGGGCAGAAAAGCTGTAGATGAGTTGTAGGCTGTCAGTAGACTCATCTCCCCTGATGAGGAGAGCATCCTGACTCTGATCGCCCCCAATGGCTAACCGATTTGTTCAAGCCCCTGGACAACTCTGCCATTTTTGGTGTCTTCAGCAAACTTACTAATCAAGCCATCTACATTTTCCTTCAGGGCAATTATCTATATCTGACAAACAACTGAGGAGTGGCAGATGGGGTTTAATTTAGATAAGTGCGAGGTGCTGTATTTTGGAAAGGAAACTCAGGGCAGGACTTATGGGAAAGTCCTGGGGAGTGTTGGTGAACAAAGAGACCTTGGAGTGTAGGTTCATAATTCCTTAAAAGTGGAGGCACAAGTAAATAGGATAGTGAAGAAGGCATTTAATATGCTCTCCTTTATTGGTCAGAGCATTGAGTATAGGAGTTGGGGGGTCATGTTGTGACTGTACAGGACATTTATTAGGCTACTGGTATAATTGCAGCATTTAAAAGGCATCGGGATGGATATATGAATAGGAAGGCTTTAGAGGGGTATGAGCCAAGTGCTGGCAAATAGGACTAGATTAGGTTAGGATATCTGATCAGCATGGAAGAATTGGACTAAAGGGTTTGTTTCTATGCTGTACGTGTCTATGTCTGTATAACAAAGGTCTCAGCAATGATCCCTATGGAACACCACTCGTTACTCATCTCCATTCTGAAAAGCACCCTTCCACTGCTACTCTCTGTCTTCTATGACTGAGCCAGTTTTATATCCATCGAGCCAGTTCACCCCAGATCCCATGAGACTCTGGCTTCTGTACCAGCATGCTGTGAGGCACCTTATCAAATCACTTATGAAAATCTTTGTAGACAACATCTACCACCCTTCTGTCATCTATAATTTATGTCATCTCCTCAAAGCACTCAATCAAGTTAGTGAGACATGACCTTCCCCAACCAAACCCATGCTGCTTTTCACTAACAGATCCATTCAGTTCCAAATGTGAATAAATTCTGTCTCTCAGTATCTTCTCCAACTGCTTCCCCATCACTGACATCAGGCTCACTGGCTTGCAATTACCTGAATTATCTCTGTTTCTCTTCTTAAACAAAGGAACAATAGTGGCCATTCTCCAGTCCTCTAGAACCTTACCTGAAGCTAAAGAGGATGCACAGATATCCATTAAGGTCTCAGCTATTTCCTCCCTTGCCTCCCATGGCAGCCTGGCATAGATCCCAGGTGTGACATGGTGGCTGGATGACTAGCTTTGCTGCCTCACAGTGCCAGGGACCTGGTTCGATTCCAGCCTCAGGCAGTCTGTGTGGAGTTTGCACCTTCTCCCCATCTCTGCGTGGGTTTCCTCCGAGTGCTCTGGTTTTCTCTCACAATCCAAAGATGTGTAGGTGAGATAAATTCACTGTGATAAATTGCTGATAGTGTTCAGGGATGTGTAGGTTAGATGCATTAGTCAGGGTACATGTAGAGTAATAGGATTGGGAAATGAGTCTGGGTGGGATACTAATCAAAGATCAGTATCGACTTGTTGGGCCAAATGGCCCGTTTCTACACTGAAGGGATGCTATGAGATTCCGTCTGGATCTGGGGACTTACCTATTTCAATGTCTCTCAAGACACTCAACACTTTGTCCTTGATTATGTTGACCTATCTGAGAGTATTCACACACCTTTCCTTAACCTCAACATCCCTCAAGTCCCTCCCATTGGTGAACACCGATGTGACGTTTTGTGGATCACAATCCTATACCTTCTTTCCTAACAGAACGATGGGTGATTTAACAACACACAGTCTTTAGTGATTCAAACAAGCAACTTCACGGATCATAAGATCATAAGATATCGGAGCAGAATCGGGCCATTGGGTCCCTTGAGTCTGTTCGGCCATTTGATCATGGCTGATACGTTTTTCAACTCCACTCTCTTACATTCTTCCTGTCACCCCTGAACCCCTTACCAATGAAAAACCTATCCATCTCTGTCTTCAAGGATATTAAGGATGGGCAATTAGTACTGAATTTGCCAGTGATGCCCATATTCCATAAGCAAAGATTTAAAAGTACATGGACACCCATATCTATTTAAACATATGTGTTTAACAGTTCCAATCCATTTTTAAAGAATATTCTTTTTTATTCTTCTTAACAAAATGAATGTGCATCACTCCCATTTTATGTGTCCGCCCTGAATTCTTAAAATGTATTTTGTGCAAACTTAGTCATATGAGTACTAAAAACTGCAGTAATCATTTTATTTTTATAGAACAGGAAATGTATATTGTGTAGTAGAGTAGCAAAGCCCAGAAAAATGCTTATAATATACATGGGACTGGGATATTATCACTATTTGCTGTTAAATGACACACCATCTTCTTTTAGAAACTCTTTCGATTAATAGTCACACAACACAGAAAGGAAAAGTGTGATTGTAAAGAGAATTGACGTACTATATATATTACAAATATTAACAAATTGAAATAATTGAAAGCACAATCAAATCCCATTGAATGAAAACTGAAGTTCCAGCTAATGATTTATAACATTGACAAACTTATCAACTATGCTGTGACCTGTTGTTAGCAACAAAATGTTTAAAACCATAAGATGATAAGAAATGGGATAGGAGTAGGCCATTTGGCCCCTCAAGCCTTCTCTGCCATTCAATAGGATCACGACTTATCAACATTCCTTACATTTATTTTCCTGTATTTTCCCATACCCCCTGATTTTCCAAATGATCAAGCATCTATCTCAGTAGTAAATATACACAAGGACTCTGCCCCCAAGGCTCTCTGAAGCAAGGAATTTCTAAGACTCCCAATTCTCTAACAGAAGAAATTCCTCTTCACCTTAGTCTTAAACTGGTGCCTATTTATTCTGAGACTGTGCCCTGATCTTAGACTCTCCCATGAGGGGTGACATCCTCCCAGCACTGACTCTGTCCAGCCCCTTTACAGTCCGATATGTTTCAATGAGATCACCTCTCATTCTTCTAAACTCCAGTGAGTAGAGTCCCAACTTGTCTAAACTTTGGGTCTATGACAATCCCTCTGTACTGGGGATCATCCTCGTTAACACTCTCTGAACTGCCTGCAATGAAATGATAAATTTCCTTGAATAAACAGACCAAAACTGCTCACAGTACTCAAGGTGGAATCTCACCAACACAATTGCAGTAGAACTTCCTTAAAACCCTCTATAAACAGTAAAATCCCTTTCCTTGACATATTTTCCACCCGGGTATTCCTGATTAAGGGCTTTTGCCTGAAATGTCGATTCTCCTGCTCCTCAGATGCTGCCTGAACTGCTGTGCTTTTTCAGCACCACTAATCCAGAGTACTTTCCACCCCTCCTTCCCGTTATAGATTCTCCTTTGTCGAACTTGCCTCAGTCCTGATGTGTCTTAGTGACAAATGGATTAAAAATTATTTCACGGAACGTAGGCATCGATGACTGGGTCAGAATTTCTTGCTCATCCCTAACGGATCTTGAGGAGATTGTGATGAGCCAGTTTCTTGAATCATTGTGCTCCATGTGGTGTAGGTGCAGTTGCTGTCGTAGACTACTTTGATTCTGTCACAGTGGCTGTGAAAGGTCGAGTTCCAAGGCAGCATATTGCATGGCTTGGAGATAAATCTTTTGGTGATGGCATTTCCATTTTGTCTGCAACCCATTCAGGGAATAGAGGTTTGAAAGGTGCAGTCAAAGGGGCCTTGGGAGTTGCTACTCTGCAGTGAACTGCTGATACACAATATTGTCATTGTATATTGGAAGAGGAGGCTGAATATTCTCATGGAGGTGCTTTGTCCTGGATGGTATTTAGCTTCTTGGCATTGGTGGATATATGCACATTTTGTTTTGATAATGCTGAGAATGTTTGAAGGGCTAATAGTCTACTCCTGTTCTTAATTCTTATGGTTTTATGGTCTTAAACATTTTCTCGTTAACAATAGGTCACGTATAATTGATAAGCTTGTCAAAGTTATAAAGCATCAGCCGGAACTTCAGTTTTCATTCAATAGGATTTGATTGTGTTTTCAACAATTGTACTTGCTGATTGTTATTGTTGCAGAGGATGCCAAACAGCCTACCATGTCTGAAGGATGTTAGCACATCTTGTTCAATAATAAAGGGTTTTGTCTCTCAGGCCAAATGTTGCACCCGATTTGGAGGTTTCTTCAAGCCTGAACCACTGCATTAGATCAGAAGACTGCTGATAAAGTCCCACACAAGAGACTGTTAGCCAAGATAGAAGCCCACAGAATGGAGGCAAATTACTGACATGGCGAGGACAGTTTTTGGCGTGGCAGGAAACAGAGGGTTGGAATAATGGGTAAGTAGAAAAATGTGAGGACTGCGATGCTGGAGAGTCTGAGTTGAAACGTGTGGCATTGATAAAGCACAGCTGGTCAGGCAGCATCTGAGGAGCAGGAGAGTCGATGTTTCCCTTCATCAGGAATGGGTAAGTAACAAATTGGCAGGATGTCAATAGTGATGTCCTACAGGGATCTGTATTGGGGCCTCATTTATTCCCAATATTCATTAATGTTTTGAATAATGGCATAAAAAGTTAAATATCCAAATTTGCTGACAACACAAAATTGAGCAGTATTGTAGACAGTGCTGCCAACTGCATAAAATTACAGCAGGATATTGATCAATTAGGTGAATGGGAAAGCTGGGGAAGATGGACTTTAACATAAGCAAGTGTGTGGTTGTCCATTTCAGACAGAGAAAGGATAGACCAGGGTATTTTTCTCGAAGGCACAATGTTAAATACAGTGCCTGTCCAACGAGATTTTTGGATTCAGGTGCATAGCTCTTTAAAATGCCACAAACTAGTGCAGAAAATAGCCAAAAAACCTAGTGGAATGTTGGCCTTCGACTCTAAAGGGCTGGAGTATGGGGATGCAGATGCCATGCTGCAGTTATACAGATTCCCAGTTGGATCCCACCTAGAGCACTGTGAGCAGATCTGGGCACCTTCAGAAGGATGTGTTGCGTTTGCACAAGTTTACAAGAATATTACCTCGGCTTCAGGGATTAAGCTAAGGTAAAAGATTAGACAAACTGAGCCTTTATTGGCTAAAAGTTGGAAGGTTAAGGGATAATCGGATCAAGGTCTCAGGATATTAATAGGAAAAGGCAGGGCAGATAGAGTTAAACTATTTTCATTGGTCAAAGATTTGAGAACCATTTGAGTTAGGGCCAGGCCATTCAGGGGAGATGTTAGAAAAGACTTCTACATGCAAAGTTTGGAACGCTCTTCCTCAACTGGCGGTCAATCCAAATTAATTTCTTAAATTTAAATCCGAGATCAGCAAATTTTAATTAAGCAAGATTATCAAGGGGTGTGGACCCAATGTAGGTATACGGAGTTAGGCCACAGATTAATCATGATCTTCCTGAATGGTAAAGCAGGCTCAAGGGGCTGAATGGCCTCCTGCTGCCCTCATGATCCTCAATTTTAAATCAAGGTGAGACATTTTGGGCTGAATTTTAGACAATGGACATAACATTGCTCATTGTCTAGAGAGCTGGGATGTGGATAACTCAGACAATTATATTTCATCTTCACCTCATGTTAGGTTTGTAGTCGACTTCATTTATCTGATTTTCCTCAGAACAAAATAGGAGTGACTCCACTTTGAAATCCAGACAGTCTATCTCCAGAACTTTAAACATAGAAAGTCATAGAGTCTCACAGCGCAGAAACAGACCCTTTGCTCCAACCAGTCCACGCCAAACATAATCCCAACTAAACTAGTCTCACCTGCCTGCTCCTGGCCCACATCCCTCTAAAACCTTCCTATTCATGTACTTACCGAAGTGTCTTTTAAATGTTGTAACCGATACCAGATTCGTCACTTCCGCAGGAAGTTCATTCCCCACATGAACCACCCTCTGTGTAAAAAACTTTGCTTGTCATGTCTTTTTAAAATTTTCATCCTCTCAACAAGTGAGTAAATTTAAGGAGGGGTTAGACAGATTTTTAATTGGTAATGGGTTGAAGGGATATGGAGAGAAGGCAGGAAAATGGGGGTGAGGAGCAAATCAGTCACGATTGGAGCAGACTCGATGGGCCAAATGACCTATATCTTATGAACGTATGAACTTAAAGATAGGTCCCCAATCCTAGGTAAAAGACACCTATCCATACCCCTCATGATTTTATAAAACTTTATACAATCACTTCTTAACTACCTCCTCTCCAGTGAAAAAAAGTCCCAGCCTATCCAACATTTTTTTATAACTCAAACTCTCCATACCCAGCAACATGCTGGAAAATCTCTTCTGAATCCTTTCCACTGTAATAATATCCTTCATTTAACATGGTCAACGGAACAGGACACAGCACTCATCTTAGAATATACAGAAATTGTTGTTAGACCCCAAGTGCTCCAGAATATTCTTCAGTGTTTATGAAATCAGTCACATGATTACTAGCTCCATCCACATGATTATGCAATCAAGCAATGTAAAAGGATCAGTGAACCAGACTAACTAATCAAACATAAGTGAACAAATTGAACATTACACTGCAATCCATGGCCAGATTTTACAGTTGGAGAAAGTGAGGACTGCAGATGCTGGAGATCAGAGCTGAAAATGTGTTGCTGGAAAAGCGCAGCAGGTAAGGCAGCTTCAGGAAGGGCTTATGCCCGAAACGTCGATTCTCCTGTTCCTTGGATGCTGCCTGACCTGCTGCGCTTTTCCAGATTTTACAGTTGCCAGGCAACTACTGTCTGAGTTCATTGTGTTTGTTCTATGTGGGAGGAAGTCCAAGAGCTGACCATCAGTCAGCTGACCAGCTGCTGTCCAGTCCCAGCAACACCACCAGGAGTGTGGGCAACTGCTGGATCTGCAAAGAGTCCCTGAGTAGGATTGTTGCCTGAGGATTAAATTCAAAGTCAGTGGAGCAACTTTGAGATGGGAGCAAAGAGGAGAAGGTGGTGTCAGTAGACCTTGGTCTGGTTCAAGTGAGATTCAAGTGAGTGCTTCCCTTTCTGTGGCAAAGATATCCCAAACAGAAGGAACTACCATCCTGAGCTCACAGTCACTAGGAGAAAGTGAGCTCTGCAGATTGCTGGAAATCAGAGTTGAACTGTGTGGTGTTGGAAAAGTCCAGCAGGTCAGGCAGCATCCAAGGAGCAGGAGAGTTCATGTTTCAGGCAGAAGCCCTTCATTGTGATTCTCCTGCTCCTCTGATGCTGCCTGACCTGCTGTGCTTTTCCAGCGCCACACTTTTTGACGCTGATCTCGCAGTCAACCTACTCAGATATACCATTTGCCTTTATCCTGAGGCATAGACAAAGTACCATGATTGGCCACTGAAGGTTTCAATTGGCCCAAGGTCAGGTGGGATGCTCCTCATGTACCCTGCTGCTAGCACACTCCAAGCAGAGGTGGGTGGGAGATGGGCCATCATCAACGCACCCAACTTTACACTTTCCGCACATTCCAGTTCCCTCCTGTGGGATGTGTAAAATTGATGCGCTTAGATCAGAATGTATGGTATCTCACTCACAGATAGACTCGAAGTTTTAGGAGTCAGGACACCATGTTCCTTATAGAAGACTATAGCCAATTCAATTACTACATCCAAACTGGGAAGCTAATCCACGCGCTGCCACTTTGCTGATAGGAAGAAACGGGTAAGAGTTAAATGGAGTACTTATCAAATTTTATATTTATTTAGAGATCAATAATTATGGAACTTAAAATGCCCTAATAACCTTGAATGTGATTTCCAACTTCTAAAGTATCCCTGACAAATAGAAGGAAATCATTTCGAGGAAAGCTCTCTTACATCCTAACTTTTGATCTACGTTTGCTCACGCCACACATATCCACACAGTTCTGAAGAAGAGTTACACCGGACTTGAAACGTTGACACTGCTTTTTCTCTCCATGGATGCTGTCAGACCTGCTGAGTTTCTCCAGCATTCTCTGTGTTACAAAATTACCAAGCTTGTTCACATCTTCAGCTCACACTTGAAAGGTGTCAGAGGTGGAATCCAATTCTGCACTGACAGTACTACTTACTCTTCAACAGATACTGGTTTGTAACATGTTCCTTTGTTGCACTTATGCAATTCAAATAAGTCCTACTAAAGGTCTGCCTCAATTCGTCATCTTTTAGATCTTGGCTGATTTTATACTCATGGTGTCCCTCTGCTGACTGTTTGTGGGCTTGCTGCCAACACTTGAATCCCACTGGAGTCTTTCTTTTAAACATTCTGTAGAATCACTAAATCACTCAAGTCTTCTTTGGCAGTGTATGTTACTAGCTTGAGGCAATTAATCCTAATTGTATCTGAATCATATATGTGATAAAAAAGAAATGTTGTTTGTAGGAATACATATGGAGAGACACCCAGTGCTGAGTCATGATTCTGATAAATGATGACCGGTCAAGTCTCATGCCATTGTGAACTTGCAATAAACAACTGGGGGTGGCACAGTGACTCAATGCCAGGGACCTGGGTTCGATTCTGTCTTCAAGTGACCGTCCATGTGTAGCTTGCACATTCTCCCCATGTCGGCGTGGCTTTCCTCTGGGTGTTCCGGTTTTCTCCCATAGTCCGAAGATGTGCATGTTAGGTGGAGTGACCATGCTAAGTTGTCCATTGTGTACAGGCATAGAATTCCTACAGTGTGGAAGTGGGCCATTTGGCCCATTGAGTCCGCACTGATCCCCCAAAGAGCATCCCACACCTCAACCCTATCCCTGTAACCCTGCTTTTCCAATGGCTAATCCACCTATCTTGCACATCTTTGGACTGACAGAAGAAACCAGAGCACCCTGAGGAAACACACATCGACACAGAGAGAATGTGCAAACACCACACAGACATTTGCCTAAGGGTGGAATCAAACCCGGATCCCTGGCACTGTGAGGCAGCAGTGCTAACCACTGGATGTATAGGTTAGGTGGATTAGCCATGGGAAATGCAGGATTACCAAGATAGGGTGTTGGGGGAGGTTGAAATACTCTTCAGGGGATCGGTGCGGACTCGATGTGCTGAATGGCCTGCTTCCACATTGCAGGAATTTTTATCGATGTAAGTTATAAGCAGCAAATACCCAAGAAAGGAGGAAAATATAACTGAGGAAAAAATAATAGGTGAACCATAATGCTCAATAAATGAAGAACAAGCTAACTGTGACACTCGGAAACGGTTTTTCAAATCTGTCAATGTATTGCCTGAGAAAAGGCACAATGTTCTTTCCTCATTCATGACTCCATCATAGCTGGTCTTGATTATCATCTGAAAGGATAGTCAGAATACTTCAATAAGCGACTGAATTGTGATTTACTTGACACTTCAAGGAATAACCACAAAGTATCATTCACTGTGATAACTGTTTGCCTCAGGGATGGAAAGGAAAAAATGAAAACATATCCAATGGTTTGAAACTTGGGAGAAGTAAATGGAAGCTTGTGTAAATGATATCTGAGTGAAAAGGAGCACTGCATGGTTGCACTTGAGTCATTGTTTATTTTAAGCACACCCAACAAATTGAACATGAGTGGGTGATATATTGCCATCAATCTCATGCCAAATGAAACAGATAAAGCATTGGCAGTGTGCCCACCGTCCAGAACAAGAATAGTCAAATTGTCAGAAACGGTATTCCAGCATCAAACTTCAATTTTCCTTTTCTTCAGAATCACCTCACCAGCTGCAATTGACATTTGGCCATCATATTAATAATATTGAAAGGCTGTCATGAAAGGAGATTGATTGATGTGGTCAATTGGAACTTTGTTCTTTCATCCTGGCATGGAACCTGTAGCTGTGAGCAATCCCAATCAAGTGCGCTGAAAATTCCTATTGGCTTGTGAGTTTTAAAGTTCGGCTAACCTTGCTGGAGTGTGGGAGAATACAAGAGAAGCCCGTTTCCATGGTTTCCACTCCCCATTGGCCACTTTAATTTCCAGAGAAGTGAAGGGCGATGCTAATCGAACTCCGCTCTGCTGTGGTGGTGAAGTTTACAGAGTTATTGAATTTTTACAGCAAGAACATGGAGCTGGTGTGTGAAATGTAGCCCCTCAGGCCAATCTCATGGTACCTACTCCTCAATAAGGAGACCATTTGGCCCATCTTGCCTATACCGGTTCTATCCCCTAATGCCAATCTCCTGCCTTTTTACCATCTCCCTGCCCACCATTTCAATTCAAATAACCATCCATTATCCTGTGGAGTGCCTCAGTTGAACCTGCCTCTCTGCCTCCACCACATTTCCGGGCAGTGCCTTCCATACCTTAACCACTCTCTGCGTGAACATTTTTTTTTCTCTCTCACTTCATCTTTCCTTTTTTTTGTAAATAACATTAAATCAATGCCGTTACATTCTTGTTCCACCTATGAAAAGGAACAGCTTCTCTCTATCCATGATGTCCCACACACTTTGGATTTTTAAATTGGTGGGATGAAAATTTTTCTGTGGAAGCTGGGGCAGGTTCTCTATTCAGGACTTCTGACATATTGCCTCCATTACATCATCTTTTAGAAGGCCTGCTCCTACCCTGGATCCACACTCACTATTTTAAAAGTTCATTCATGGGAAATGGGCATTGCAGGCTGGGCCAGCATTTATTGACCATCCCAAGTTGTCCTTGAGAAGCTGATGGTGAGCTTCTTGAACCACTGCAACCTGTTTGAACTAGGTAGACCCATAATGCCACTTGCTTTCTGGCAACATCATTCTCATTGAATCCCTACAGTGTGGATACAGGCCATTCAGCCCAACAAGTCCATACCATGCTCTGAAGAGCATCCCATCCAGAGTCACCTCTACCTTCCCCACCCTATCCCTGCATTTCCCATGGCTAATCCACCTAACCTACACATCCGTGGACATTATGGACAATTTAGCACGGCCAATCCACATAACCTGCACATCTTTGGACAATACCAGAACACCCAGAGGAAGCCCACACAGAGACAGGGAGAATATTCAAACTCCACACAGACAGCCGTCCTAGGGTGGAATTGAACCTGGATCTCTGATGCTGTGGGGCAGCAGTGCTAACCACTGAGCAACCGTACCACCCTGAAATAAGAGGCCAAAACTGTGCACCACACTCCAGGGGCAGTCTAACCAAGATTCAAAGCTGGAGCATGAGAACTTCTCTACTGCTGTATTAAAATCATCTTGCGAAAAAGGCTAGCATTCCATTAGTCTTCCTAAAAGCTTGCTGCACTGCATATTGTCCTTTATGCCTTATCATTAGGGACACCTAGGTCCCTTACTACTTCATAAATGCACTGCTCACATATTTCTCCTAGCAAAGTGGATAAGCACAAATTTTCTACACTATACTCTATCTATCATGTTCATGCCCTTCCACTAAACCTGTCCAAACTTGCTCGAAGCCACCGTACATGTTCCTCACAACACTCTCTCCCAATTAGCTTTGTACCATCCACAAGTTTGGAAAATTACAATTATTCGCCAGTTACTGTCTAGTTCTGAAGAAGGTTCACAGGACTCAATACATTAGCTTGTAAGGGTGGCTCTTTGGTTAGAACTGCTCTCTCATTGTGCAAGGGATCCAGGTTCATTTGCAGCCTCAGGTAACTGCCTGAATGGAGTTTGCATGTTCTCCCTGTGTCTGTGTGGGATTCCTTTAGCTGCACCGGTTTCCTCCCACTGCCCAGACATGTGCAGGTGAGATGAATTGGCCATGCTAAATTACCCATAGTGTTCAGGGAAGTGCAGGCTAGGTGAGTTAGCTATGAGAAATGTAGGGTTATAGGTTAGGGAGGTGGGATGCTCTTCAAAGGGTCAGTGTGGACTTAATGGGCCAAATGTCCTATTTCCACACTGTCGGGTTCGATGATAAGAATTGCAATTAATTCTGATTGCGATTAACATTGAGAGGCCCATGTTTCTCCAGCAATTTCTGTTTTCGTTTCAAATTTCTAGCATCTGCATCCTTGTTTTATCTTTAATTACAATGTTGTATTTTGAAGTTTCTAGCCTGGAAGAATGATGTCAGCATTGCCTCTGATTGTGTACAGTAATTCATTAACCTGGCCTTTGTCTTCCCTTTCATTGAGACCTGCCACAGCACAGTATTGGCTGAACCACCAGAAACAGTTAACTCAATGAGTTTTGAGAAGATTTGTAGCTGGGGTTGAGGTTTTGGATGTAGGTTTGCTCGCTGAGCTTGAAGGTTCATTTCCAGACGTTTTGTCACCTTGCTAGGTAACACCTTCAGTGGGTCTCAGGCGAAGTACTGCTGAAAATTCCTGCTTTCTATTTATAGATTTAAACATATAAATAGAAAGCAGGAATTTTCAGCAGTGCTTTGCCTGAGGCCCACTGAAGATGTTACCTAGCGGGGTGACGAAACGTCTAGAAATGAACTTCCAAGCTCAGCAAGCAAACCTACATCCAAAAGTTAACTCAATACGCAACCTGATTAGGGCCTTTGCAGAAACCCCAGGAAGGGTAAGATTCACTTTCCCTTCATTGAAATAATTGCTGTGACAAGTGAATTATTACTGTCCTTCTTACTTTTTCAAAACTTGCATGGATGTCCTCTATTGCACGTTCATTCCTCACTCTATTCTATCACCCTAATGCAGTTTGTATGGTATGATCTGCCTTGTACTGCATGCAAAACAAAAACATTTCACTATATCTCGGTACATGTAACAATAATAAATCAAATCAAGTCATATTTGGGAGGTCACTTTGATTTTGTACAATGTGCACAATGGCATCCAGAATCAGGGAAGATAAAATAATGTTTGACTAAACTCAATGAATCACATTTTATGCAGTCCTTAAAAGTCAGCTTATCTTTTTTTCAAGCATTGCAATGAATTATGTAAATACAAAGCAATTGTAGACCTTCAATCAAAGAACATTGTAAGGAGCACATTCTAATGTTTGTTAATGAATAATAGAATCTCTACAGTGTGGAAACAGGCCCTTCTGCCCAATAAGTCCACACCAACCCTCCTAAGAATAAGCCACCCAATTGTCCTACGTTTACTCCTGATTAATGTACCTAACCTACACATCCCTGAACACTATGGACAGTTTAGCCTGGCCAATTCACCTGACCTGCACATCTTTGGATTGTGGGAGGAAACCGAAGCATCCAGAGGAAAACCACAAAGACATGGGGAGAATGTGCAACCTCCACACAGACAGTCACCTGAGGCTGGATTCCATCCCAGGTCCCAGGTGCTGTGAGGCAGTAGTGCTAACCACTGAGGCACCATGCCACCAAATGGATGGCCAAAGTCAATGCAAGATAAATGCTGAGTAAGAAGTAAGACTTCAGTTAATGCCAGGATAAGCGGCAGCATCATGCTCTTCTCTAAGCAATGTGGCCAAAATGCAGATAATGGAAATCAATGAGCCTGGAGATGTGGGTCTTGGAAATATGTGAGATGGTCACCAAACCGCAGCGTTAACACATTTGAGTAGCTGGTGAGATAAAAATGCTGCTCAAGCTGATTAAAGGTTACATGGCTGTAAAGATGGTGAAGATATAATCTTGCAGACCTGCATACTTCCAGCAGCACTGGCAATCACTCATCCAATCAAGATGATGTACTCTGTATAAAGCAAAACGAACTATAACTACACCCTCGTTGTAGTGAAAGAACATGTGTTAAATGCACAATGTCATATGACATTATTAAAAATGTTATAGTCCAACAGATTTATGTGAAAATACATGCTTTCAAATTGTGTGATTTTTAACTTTGCCCATCCCAACCCAACACTGGCACCATCACATCATTATGTCATTAGATCACATGGAACTTGGGTCTGTAGGGCTCCAGATAAAATGTCCTGTCTCACCATCCTCTATGTGGAATTATCATCATTAAAGTTTCTTAACTTTAACCAGGAGTGTGGGACTGATCTTTCTACATTGCAGCAATGGTGAGCAAACCCACAGAACCAAAGAGTAGTGAGAAGAGTTGGAAGTGATAAGATTCTTTTTGCCATTGTGCACACTGTACAGGATCATAGTGACCTCCAAAATATGATTTAACTTGATTCATTACTGTCACATGTACCTAGGTGCAGTGAAAAGTTTTGTTTTGTGTGCAGTACAGACAGATCATACCATTTGAAGCTCATTAATGTCCTTTAGGGAAAGAAACTACCATCCATACCTTGTCTGGTCTACATGTGACTCCAGACCTACAACAGTGTGGATTGACTTTTAACCCTACAGGCAATTAGGGATGGGCAATAAGTGCTGGCCTAGCCAGGAATACCCTCATCCTGTGGATGAATAAAAAAAGTGCATTAGGGTAATAGAACAGAGCAAGGTATACAATGTTACAGCTACACAGAAGATGCACAAAGAATGAAATCAACATTAAATTTAAAATTTGAGAGGTTCATTCAGAAGCCTAATAACAGCAGGCCTCTTTCCAAGATGGCGGCAGTGGAGTAGTTAGTATGCGGGCCCCTGTGCCCAGGCTTGTCCTCTCTGTCAGCACTTTTTTTTTCCTTTCTCTTTTTCCTTCTTCCCCCTTTTTTTGTCAAACTTACCCGATTAAGAGAACTGTTTGGTGTCTTAGATGGGTTCTGGATTGGGGGTGTTCAGATGCAGTGTGGCTACAGCGATGGTCAGTTGGCCTGTGAAGCCTGGAGTGGGCCCCTGGTCGTGGCATGGCGCGGACTGGTATAGCCTACAGCGGGATTTTGGCAGTGATATGCTGTAGCAGCGGAGAAGGAAAAATTGGACCCTCTTTAAATGATCTTTTTAAATATTTTTCTAAGTTAATGGTGCCTATGTATGGGTGACGGTACACGCTTTTCATTGTATTCTATATTGAATACTTGTTGCAATAAAGGATATCCTACTCTATTATAATTAGTCTCAGAATAAAGGATCATCAATTCAGGACTAAGATGAAGAGGAAATTCTCCTCTTAGAGAGCTGAGAGTCTTTGAAACTCTTTGCCACAGAGGTCTATATGGGCAGACTCCATGTGTGTACTTACATTCTTGACCAGTCAGGGAAACAAGAGGAATCAAGGGTTATTGGGAAAAGGCAGGAAAGTGGAGGTGAGGAATGTAGGATCAACCGTAATCCTTTGGAATGGTGGAACAGATTTGAGGGGCTGAATGGCCTATGCCTGTTCCTATTTCTTATGGTCTTATAATTTTCAACTTTTGCTGATTCTAGTTCCATTAACCAGCAGTTGAAGGATTGGCAATGGGGATTGGACTATTTTCTTGATTGAACACCACCACCTTCAAGTTCCCCTCCAAACCATTTGCCTTTCTGGCAATTTTTCGCCATTCCTTCACTGTCACTGGGTCAATATCGTGGAATTTACCTTAATGCAGGTCAACACACATGAGATGGACTGTAGCGGTTCAAGAAGGCAGCTCACCACCATCTTCTCTCGAGCAGCTAGCGATGGGCAATAAATACTGGCCAGCCAGCGATGCCCACATGAATTTTAAAAAAGCCATTTTGCCTTAAATCCTTTGTAGAGCTCTTACATTGTATTCAATGCGCAGAAAAAACATAGATAATCAGCTCCAAACTTCAATGCCACATGTTGCTTTAATTTTGTTGCTAAAGAAAACACATCTGGGAGGCTAATATGAAAACATAACAAACCAGGTAGAGCTGTTTTCCAGTCTCAAAAGGGAAGAATATTTCTAGGTCCATGCAACACGCAGCTGCTGCAGCATGTCTGGTTTCCTGCACAGAAGGTTATTCATCCTGTCAGTTAAGGCAAGCTGCTTTTGCAAAAACAAAACAGCAATGTAAACTGAAGTGCATCATGGCATTTGCTCTATACATTAAAGGAGCATGTTGCTCATTAGCGGAGGAGCGAGATGATCCCCCGTCAGATTTTGTTAATTATTTAGGAATGCACCATGTAAATGCTTGCAGTTAGGTGGGATCTTTTTTCAGAATAAATGTGGATGTTTTCTCTCAAAATGTTTCATTCTGAGGTTGGTTTTATTTCAAAAGTGCGATGAAAAGATAATTTAAAGACGAAGTGAAGTTTCTTATTTTTAATTTTTTTTAACTACCCTAAGTACTTGTTCGAGAAAGACCCCTGACTATGTTGTTATTGAGTTCTTGTCCATATGCAGGGATTGATCCACTTCAATCTTCCAGCGGGGAGCAGTTTTCCAGTGTGGCACAGCGTGATTCCAAATCAATAAGGTTAATAGATGTAGGGCCACACAGTCAGAGGTGATGTGGCTGGCATTTTCGGTGCCAATGAAGAAGATTTCTGATGACGAGATGTCACTTTCGTGCTTGCGATAATGTCAGCCTGATTACCTACAGCACAGAGCCAGTTAGAGCGTTACCAGGACTGTATATGGCCCATTAATCTGAATTATCGTTAAAGGAACAGTTTAAAAATTGGCTTTTCTTCCTACCCCCACCCCCACCCCCACCCCCAACTATCCCTTGAATTACTGAACTATTCCTTTCATCTTGCTGATGTCAAAAACTTGATGCTGATAGAAATTATAGGCAGCACATTGTGCTGGCCATGTCTCTGCCTTTCCCTCTCTCTTTCTCCGGTTAAATCCCTTTCCCTCCAAGTTTGTGGGAAGGTTACTGGTCTATCAATCCCTGTGGTGAAGACCATTTAGCAAAGTGAACAGAGAAATTATGAAAATTGGAATGACTGAATGAAATGATTGTAAATTGTTCTTTTTCATTTGTCTTCATCAGTGTTGGGTGATCTCATTACCTGCAGTGTCACTGAACATTAGTGCTGAATGCTGATCAGGTCATTATCTACACATGACAACAGCAACAAATTAGCCAACATTACATTATAACGTTTACAAGGTGCTAAATACCTCAGCACAGCTGCAACTGGAAGATCGTTTGGTCCATTGTTTAAACTCCGCAAGGATATAACTGGATGTTCCAAGTTATTCTTCATTTCCCAGAGCATAGTGACCCTCTGGAATGGAATGCTGACTGAGCTGGTAGTGTTGTCTGTCTGCAGGTCTTCAGAACAGACCTGGACTAGTTTCTGACTGGGACCTTATGAAAGGCAAGTCTCTTTGCAGAGAGCACATTGCCCATGTGCTCTACAGAAGTGTATCAAAAGCTTGAAGATTTTGGTGGGAAAAAATAAACTCTTATTGGCACTATGATCATAGAGTCATAGAGGTGTACAGCATGAAAACAGAACCTTCGATCCATCCTGGCCATGCCATCCAGATGTTCTAAATTAATCTAGTCCCATTTGCCAGTATTTGGTCCATATCACTCTAACCCCTGCTTATTCATATATTGCACTTAGTTCTGGTCTCCCTGCTGTAGGAAAGATGTTATTGAACTTGAATGCCTTTTAAATGTTGTAATTGTGCCAGCGTCCATCACTTCCTCTGGCAGCTCATTCCATATAGGCACCACCTTCTGGGTGAGAAAGTTCTCCTTAAGTCCCTTTTAAATCTTTCCCCCCTCACCTTAAACTTATGCCCTCTCGTTCTGGACTCCCTCACCCCGGGGAAAAGACTTTGGCTATTCATTTTATCCATGTCCCGCCTGATTTTATAAACCTGTATACCATCACCCCTCAGTCTCCGATGCTCCAGGGAAAACAGACTTGCCTATTCAGCCTCTCTCTATAGCTCAAACCCTCCAACCCTGGCAACTACCCTTGCAAGTATTTTGTGAACCTTTTCAAGTTCAATAATATCTTTCCTACAGAAGGGAGACCAGAACTGAATGCAGTATTCTTCCTTAACTTTTTTTCTTGCTTCCCTGAGGGGAGATATTACATCAAAATGTTATGGCATAATCGGAGGCAATTGTGTGTATGCTAGCCCAGAAAGCAGCCTTGTTTTTTTCATTCTTTCATCGGATATGGGCATTTCTGGCTAAGGCAGCATTTTTTGCCCAGAGGGAAGTTAAGAGTCAAAGACATTGCTGTGCATCTAGACTCACATGTGGGGCCAGACCCAGTGAGGAGGGCAGTTTCCTTTCCTAAAGGGTATTAGTGAACCAGATGGGTTTTTCCAACAATCAATTCATGGCCATTATTAAACTTTTATTCCAGATTTTTATTGAATTCAAATTCCATGGTTGGATGCAAACCCCTGGGTCTCTGGACTAAGTGTCATGATAACACTGCTAGGCCATCACCTCCTCTAAGCCTACATCACCTCCTCTAAGCCAGATCTTGCAACCCAAAAGGTGACAACACTTTAATTACATATCCAAATTTTATTTCGATTCTCTAAGAAGTCCTGCCTCTGTCACTCTTCAGGCAGTGAGTTTCAGATTTTTACAACCCTCTGGATGAGAAAAATGATTCTCCAAACCCTCCCGCACAAATCGATTTGATAATTATTTCAATTACAGATCCTGAAATTTTGACCTCTCTGTTTGTGGGAATATGGCCTTCCTATCCGCTGTCTAGGCTCTCATCATTTTATAGGTGAAAGTGAGGACTGCAGATGCTGGAGATCAGAGTCTAGCTAAGAATGGTGCTGGAAAATCACAGCAGGTCAGGCAGCATCCGAGGAGCAGGAAAATCGATGTTTCGGGCAAAAACCCTTCATCAGGAATGAGGCATTTCCAGCACCACTCTAATCTAGACTCTCATCACTTTATATATCGCCATTAAATCTCCCATCAACGTCCTCTATTCCAAAGTGTGCTGTTGATTGCAAAAGTGGCCTGTAGAATGTTTTATGGGTGCACTGAGATTGATTTGAAAGCTTGTCCCTTTCTTTAAAGACTGTCCCGAACTGAATGGGAAACTGCGGTCTGATATTATATGACCCCAGTGGGTGTGTTCTCAACAGGGGGTGGAGTCATATAAAATACACTGGGTGGCTATCCATCACATTCTCACCCATCCTGAGTCTCATTCCCTTAATAACATTTGTAAGCAATTAATTAGGCAAGGCAATGGATTCATGGTATCATCACTGGACTATTAATCTAGAGACAAAATGTGTGGTGCTGGAAAAGCACAGCCAGTCAGGCACCATATGAGGAGACCCAGGTAATGTTCTAAGGATGTTGATTTGAATTCTATCACTGCAGGAGTTTGAAATCAATAGAGAAAGAAATCAGGAATTAAGAGTCTAATGATGACCATAAAATTGTTGTCAATTGTTGAGGAAAAGCCCATCTGGTTCACCAAAATTGTTTAGGAGGGAAAATGCCATCCTTACCTGGTCTGTCTTATATGTGACTCCTGACCCACAGCAATGTGATTGACTCTCAACTGCCCTCCAGGGCAGGATTGGAGAAGGCAAGGACTGCAGATGCTGGAGAGTCACAGTCGAAAAGGGTGGCGCTGGAAAAGCTCAGGGGGGTCAGGCAGCATCTGAGGAGCAGGGGATTCCTGATTCTTGATAAAGGGCTTATGCCTGAAATGTTGACTTTCCCCATCCTCTGATGCTCCCTGACCTGCTGTGCTTTTCCAGCTAGGGATTGGCAAAAAGTGTTGGCCCGGCCAATGATGCACTCATTTGTGAATGAATTAAGAAAAGAAATTAAGGGTCAATTAAGCTTATTAAAAGCTCAATTCATCGCATTTGAATGCCATGCTACTGGTGGTGTAGACAGGCAGCCAAAATGGGTAAACTGCTTTTTACACCACTGCATTGGAAGGACATATTTGCTCAACGTGGATACTCACCCATCCGAAGACATACAGAACGGGAGGATGTATCTGATGACCACAGAGTCCAGAACCAAGAGTTACTGACTAATGAGACAGGGTAGAACATAGCACATAGAACATAGAACAGTACAGCACAGAACAGCCCCTTTGGCCCACGATGTTGTGCCGAGGTTTAATCCTAATGTAAAATATAATAACTTAACCTACGCCCCCCTCAGCTCACTGCACTCCATGTGCCTGTCCAGCAGTCACTGAAATGTACCTCATGACTCTGCTTCCACCACCACAGCTGGCAACGCATTCCATGTATTCACAACTCTCTGCGTAAAGAACCTACCTCTGACGTCCCCTCTACACCTTTCCCCTAATATCTTAAAACTATGACCCCTCGTACCCGTCAATCCTGCCCTGGGGAAAAGTCTCTAGCTATTGACTCTATCTATTCTTCTCATTATCTTGTATACCTCGATCAGGTCTCCTCTCTTCCTCCTTCTCTCCAGAGAAATGTCTGAGTTTTTTCAACCTTTCTTCATAAAGCAAGCCCTCCAGTCCAGGCAGCATCCTGGTAAACCTTCTTTGCACCTCCTCCAAAGACTCTGTATCTTTCCGATAGTAGGGCCATTTAGAATTAAGATGAGGAGAATTGTCTTCACCCAGAGAGTTGAGAGCCTATGGCTACAGCCGCGCATGCCCATAAGACCATAGAATCCCAACAGTCAAGATTAGAGTGGTGCTGGAAAAGCGCAGCCAGTTAGGCATCATCCGAGGAGCAGGAAAATCAACATTTCAGGCAAAGGACCTTTATCAGGAAGGTCTTTTGATGAAGGGCTTCTGCCCGAAACATCGATTTTCCTGCTCCGCGGATGCTGCCTGACCTGCTGTGCTTTTCCAGCACCACTCTAATCTTGACTCTAATCTCCAGCATCTGCAGTACTCACTTCTGCATAGAATTCTGACAGTACAAGCAGAGGCCATTCAGCCCATTGAGTCGGCAACAACTCTTTGAAGAGCATCCCGCTCAGACTCCAACCCTCGCCGTATCCCTGTAAACCACCCCCCACCCCCCAACTGATTACCATGGCCGGTCCAGCTAACCTGCACATCGAGTTATAGAGTCCCATAGCTCGGAAACAGGCCGTTTGGCCCAAACTGGTCCATGCCGACCAAAATGCCCATCCATGCTAACCTCATTTCCATGCACTTGACCCATATCCTTCTAAACTTTTCTTATCCATGTATTTTAAATGCCTTTTAAGGGTTGTTAATGTACCCGCCTCAACCCACTTGCAATGGGGGACTTCCCCAATGTTGACTGGGAATACTATAGTTCAAGTAGTTTAGATGGGTCAGGTTTTGATCAATGTGTGCATGAGGGCTTTCTGACACAGTACGTAGACAGGCCTACAAGGGGAGATGCCATATTGGATTTGGTACTGGGGAATGAACCCGGCTAGGTGTTAGATTTGGAGGTAGGCGAACACTTTGGTGATAGTGACCATAATTCAGTTATGTTTACAATAGCAATAGGCAGGGATAGGTATATACCACAGGGAAAGAGGTATACCTGAGGGAAAGGCAATTATGATGCGATTAGGCAAGATCTAAGATGCGTAGGATGGAAAAGGAAGCTGCAGGGGATGGACACTGTTGAAATGTGGAGCTTATTCAAGGAACACCTACTGCAGGCCCTTGGTAAGTATATACCTATCAGGCAGGGAGGTAGTTGTCGAGAGAGGGAGCCATGGTTTACTAAAGAAGTTGAAGCTCTTGTGAAGAGGCAGAAGGTTTATGTGAGGATGAGGCGTGAAGGATCAGATAGGGGGCTCGAGTGTTATAAGCTAGCCAGAAAAGATATAAAGAGAGGGCTAAGAAGAACCAGGAGGGGACATGAGAAGTTGTTGGCAGATATGATCAAAGAAAAACATAAGGCCTTCTATAGGTAAATTAGGAAGAAAAGAATGACTAGAGTAAGATTAGGGCCAATCAAAGATAGTAGTGGAAAGTTGTGTGTGCAATCTGAGGGCGTAAGGGAAGCACTTATGAACTCAGGGCATGGTGAGGAACACGGAACTGGGATATCATAGCAATTACAGACACATGGCTCAGGGATGGGTAGGACTGGCAGCTTAATGTTTCAGGATACAAATGCTACAGGAAGGATAGAAAGGGAGGCAAGAGAGGAGGGAACAGGGTTGGCATTTTTGATAAGGGATAGCATTACAGCTGTGCTGAGGGAGGATATTCCCAGAAATACATCCAGGGAAGTTATTTGGGTGGAACTGAGAAATAAGAAAAGGATGACAACCTTATTGGGATTGTATTATAGACCCCCTAATAGTCAGAGGGAAATTGAGAAATAAACTTGTAAGGAGATCTCAGCTAATGTAAGAATAATAGGGTGGTTATGGTAGGGGATTTTAACTTTCCAAACATAGACTGGGACTGCCATAGTGTTAAGGGTTTGGAATGGAAAGGAATTTGTTAAGTGTGTACAAGACAATTTTCTGATTCAGTGTGTGGATGTACCTACTAGAGAAGGTGCAAAACTTGATGTACTCTTGGGAAATAAGGCAGGGCAGGTGACTGAGGTGTCAGTGGGGGAGCACTTTGGGGCCAGCGACCACAATTCTGTTAGATTTAAAATAGTGATAGAAAAGGATAGACTAGATCTAAAAGTTGAAGTTCTAAATTGGAAGAAGGCCAATTTTCACGGAATTAGGCAAGAAGTTTCAAAAGCTGATTGGAGGCAGATGTTCGCAGGTAAAAGGACGGCTGGAAAATGGGAAGCCTTCAGAAATGAGACAACAAGAATCCAGAGAAAGTATATTCCTGTTAGGGTGAAAGGAAAGGCTGATAGGTATAGGGAATGCTGGATGACTAAAGACATTGAAGGTTTGGTTAAGAAAAAGAAGGAAGCATATGTAAGGTATAGACAGGATAGATTTTAGTGAATCTGTAGAAGAGTACAAAGGAAGTAGGAGTATACTTCAGAGGGAAATCAGGAGGGTAAAATGACAAGCCAGCGAACTATAGACCAGTGAGCCTGACATCGGTGGTGGGAAAGTTGTTGGAGGGAATCATGAGGGACAGGATGTACATGTATTTGGAAATGCATGTACAAAGGAAGTAGGAGTATACTTCAGAGGGAAATTAGGAGGGTAAAAAGGGGACATGAGATAGCTTTGGCAAATAGAATTAAGGAGAATCCAATGAGTTTTTACAAATACATTAAGGACAAAAGGGTAACTAGGGAGAGAATAGGGCCCCTCAAAGATCAGCAAGGCGGCCTTTGTGTGGAGCTGCAGAAATTTGGGGAGATACTAAACAAGTATTTTGCATCAGTATTTAGGGATTAGGGATTAGGGATAGTCAACATGGCTTTGTGCGTGGGAAATCATGTCTCACAAACTTGATTGAGTTTTTTGAGGAAGTAACAAAGAGGATTGATGAGGGCAGAGTGGTAGATGTGATCTATATGGACTTCAGTAAGGCGTTCGACAAGGTTCCCCATGGGAGACTGGTTAGCAAGGTTAGATCTCATGGAATACAGGGAGAACTAGCCATTTGGATACAGAATTGGCTCAAATGTAGAAGACAGAGGGTGGTGGTGGAGGGTTGTTTTTCAGACTGGAGGCCTGTGACCAGAAAATACGAGATGCTGCATTTTGGGAAAGCAAATCTTTGCAGGACCTTTACACTTAATGGTAAGGTCCTAGGGAGTGTTGCTGAACAAAGAGACCTTGGAGTGCAGGTTCATAGGTCCTTGAAAGTGGAGTCGCAGGTAGATAGGATAGAGAAGATGGTGTTTGATATGCTTTCCTTTATTGGTCAGAGTATTGAGTACAGGAGTTGGGAGGTCATGTTGCGGCTGTACAGGACATTGGTTAGGCCACTGTTGGAATTTTGCGTGCAATTCTGGTCACCTTCCTATCAGAAAGATGTTGTGAAACTTGAAAGGGTTCAGAAAAGATTTACAAGGATGTTACCAGGGTTGGAGGATTTGAGCTATAGGGAGAGGCTGAACAGGCTGGGGCTGTTTTCCCTGGAGCGTCAGAGGCTGAGGGGTGACCTTATAGAGGTTTACAACATTTGAGGGGCATGGATAGGATAAATAGGCAAAATCTTTTCCCTGTGGTGCAGAGTCCATAACTAGAGGGCATTGGTTTAGAGTGAGAGGGGAAAGATATAAAACAGACCTACGGGGCAATGTTTTCACACAGAGAGTGGTACATGTATGGAATGAGCTGCCAGAGGAAGTGGTGGAGGTTGGTACAATTGCAACATTTAAGAGGCATTTGGATGGGTATATGAATAGGAAGGGTTTGGAGGGATATGGGCTGACTGCTGGCAGGTGGGACTAGTTTGGGTTGGGATATCTGGTTGGCATAGATGGGTTGGACCGAAGAGTCTATTTCCGTGCTGTACATCTCTATGACTCTATGACTTAATGAATACTTTTCATCAGTATTCACATTGGATAAGGGCAATGCTAATGATAATACGAGGATATAGGCTACACGATTTGATGGGATTGAGGTTGACAAAGGGGAGGTTTTAGCAATTTTGGAAGATCTGAAAATAGATAAGACACCAGGACCAGATGGGATTTATCCTCAGATTCTCTGGGAAGCCCAGGAGGAGATTGCAGAGCCTTTGCCTTTGATCTTTATGTCATCATTGTTGACAGGAATAGTGCCAAAATACTGGAGGGTAGCAAATGTTGTTCCCTTGTTTAAGAAGGGAAGTATGGTGTTGGAAAAGGTTATGGAAGATTGGATTTATAGTCATCTGGAAAGGAATAATTTGATTAGGGATAGTTAACATGGTTTTGTGAAGAGGTGGCCATGCTTAACTAACCCTATTGAATTTTTTGAGAAGATGACAAAATAGGTGGATGAAGGTAGGGCAGTTGATGTGGTGTATATGGACTTCAGTAAGGCATTTAATAAGATTCCACACAGTGGTTTATTGCACAAAATAAGGAGTTTCGGGATTGAAGGTGATTTAGCGGTTTGGATCAGAAATTGGCTAGCTGACAGAAGACAGAGAGTTGTGGTTGATGGGAAATGTTCATCCTGGAGCTCAGTTACCAGTGGTGTGCCACAAGGATCTGTTTTGGGGCCACTGCTGTTTGTCATTTTTATAAATAATCTGGAGATGGGTGTAGAAGGATGGGTTAGTAAATTTTTTAGATGACACTAAGGTTGGTAGAGTTGCAGATAATGCCAAAGGGTGTTGTGGGTTACAGAGGGACATAGATAAGATGCAGAGCTAGGCTGAGAAGTGACAAATGGAGTTTAATGTGGAAAAGTGTAAGTAGTTCATTTTGCAAGAAGTAACAGGAATGCAGAGTACTGGGCGAATGGTAAAATTCTTGGCAGTGTAGATGAATAGAGAGATCTTGGTGTCCAGGTGCATAAATCCCTAAAAGTTGCCACCCAGATTGATCGGGTGTTAAGAAGGCATATGGTGTGTTGGCATTTATTGGTAGGGGGATTGAGTTTCAGAGCCACGGGGTCATGCTTCAGATGTACAAGACACTGGTAAGGCCATGCCTGATGTACTGTGTGCAGTTCTGGTTACCACATTATAGGAAGGATGTGGAAGCTTTGGAAAGGGTTCAGAGGAGATTTACTGGAATGTTGTCTGTTATGGAAGGAAGATCTTACGAGGAAAGACGAGGGAACTGAGGCTTTTTTTTCGCTGGAGAGAAGAAGATGGAGAGGCGACTTAATTGAGGCATATAAGATAATCAGAGAGTTAGATAGGGTGGAGAGTGGGAGCCTTTTTTTGGATGGTGAAGGCTAACATGAGAGGACATTGCTTTAAATTGAGAAGTGATAGATTTAGGACTGATATCAGGGTAGTTTCTTTACTCAGAGAGTTGTAGGGGCATGGAAGAGCCTGCCAGCAACATTAGTAGACTCGCCAAAGTTAAGGGCATTTAAATGGGCATTGGACATACACATGGATAATAATGGAACAGTGTAGGTTCGATGGGCATCACATTAATTTCACAGGTTGATGCAACATTGTAGGCCGAAGGGCCTGTCCTGGGCTATAACGCTCTATGTTCTATGTTCTACTTCTGCAGGTAGTTCACCCCATATGCATACGACCCTCTGTGTAAATAAGTTTCCCCTCAGGTTCTCTTTTATTCTTTTCCCTCTAACCTTAAACTGATGCCCTCTCATCCTCGATTCCCAACCCTGGGAAAAAGACTGAGTTGCATTCACCCTATCTGTGCCACTCATGATCTTATACACTTCAAAAAGATTCCCCCCCCTTGGTCTCCTATGCGCAAAAGAAAAATGACTTTGCTTGTCCAACCTCTCCTGATAACTCAGATCTTAGAGTCCTGGCAACATCTTTGTAAATTTCTTCTGCACTCTTTCCAATTTAATAAAATTTTTCCTATAGCAAGGTGACCAAAACTGAACACAATATTCCAAGTGTGGCCTCACCAATGTCCTGTATAACTGCAAAATAACTTCCCAACTTCTATACTCAGTGCTCTGACTGATGAAGGCCAATGTGTCAAAAGCCTTCTTCACTGCCCTGTCTACCTGTGACTCCACTTTCAGACAACCCTGCACCTGAACACCAAGGTCCCTCTGTTCCACTACACTCCTTAAAGGCCTCCCATTCACCATGAAATTCCTACTTTGATATGACTTTCTAAAATACAAGACCTCACACTTATCTATATTAAACTCCATTTTCCATTTTTCAGCCAACTTCCCCAGCTGATCAAGGTCGTGCTGCAGTTTCTGATAATCTTCCTCTCTATCCACGATACCTTCTATTTTAGTGTCATCTGCAAACTTACTAATCATGCCTTGCACATTTTTATCCAAATCTTTGGACTATGGGAGGAAACCCACATAGCCATGGGGAGAATGTGCAAGCTCCACACAGACAGTCACCTAAGGCTGGAATTGAACCCAGGTCCCATGAGGCAGCAGTGTTAACCACTGAGACATGTACCACCCATCCTCAAGCCATTGGACAAGGAGGTAAGGTGGTTATTAAAAGATGAAGGATACATTTTGTCTAAAACAAAGAACTGTGGATGCTGAAAATCTGAAATAAAAACAGAAATTGGTGGAGAAGCTCAGCAGGTTTGGCAGCTTCTGTGCATAGAAAGCAGAACTAACATTTCAACTCCAATGACCATTGTTCAGGAGTTCCTGTCTGATTCTGCTATCGTAGTACATGTCACTCAGATTCTTAGAAGATTCTGCCCTTTTTTGGTTAGAATTAGAATTAGAATTAAGGTTCTGATCCAAATAGCTTCTGCTTCCCTCGGAATAAAGTCCAGTACCAAGAAACCTCCAGTCTTAGGCAGATATTTATGGGAGTGCTGATAGCTCAGCTCTTCCTCCACTGGAAAAACAATTCCATGCTCTGTATTTTTTTGCACTGATGTGAATATTAGCGTATATCACCTTCCCAATGTTTCTGCATTTCTCAGCAGTTTGCTGAAATCTATGCTCTTTCATTTCCCTCTGATTATTTGAGAATCCACCATAAACTCTCAGTAGTATGGCTACCCATTTTTATTCTACCTCAGTTCAATACACAAGGCTTAAGTTGATGCTTCTTCCCATCCCTCGTCATGGTGGTAGAGAATCTTAATGAGCAATGTCTTAACACTCTCCTTTTTAAAGTGTCTCAATCTTGTTGTTAAATCCTGTAACTAGGAATGTTGAACTGCCAATATTTCTCTTCTTAAAGCCATATTATTGTGATAGCTTTGGTACCATACTTCCAGCATGATGGTCTCTTGGCCTGACATGGTGGTCTTTCGGCAGTACACGGCGGTCTCTCAGCCTGGTGTTGTGGTCTCTCGGTTTGGTGGGGCCTTAGCGTGGACTTCCAGACTCAAGATGATTCCTCAAAATGCAGTCTCACCATGGCTGAGCCCTTAAGACTGTAATGTCTGAACTTTTAGCTTTATATTCTTCTTGAAAGTAAGAAGGACTACAATGTGTAACTTTTAACCTTATTTCGTATGTTTGGCACTGTACTATAATTTCTGCAATGTTTAATTTTTCATTTTGTTCTTTCTTTTAACCTTGTTCTTAAGACTTTGTACCTAGGATGGCACCTTGTGTGGTGATGTTATATGCATTTCACTGTACTCCTGGCAATAAAATCAACATCAAAATCAAATGCTTCGAAGTGGCTGCAGAAGATACTGGTAGAGTATTTCAATTTAGATATACTTAATATTGTCACTTGCACCTGGTACAGTGTTCCAATGCCATCTTGGATTACACGATAAATTACTCAATAAATTATACATATGGTGAAATATTGAATAAATTAGTATTAAACTAATATTACCAAATATTGGGTCAGCAAGTTTGCTGATGACACAAAGGTTGGAGGTGTCATTGACAGTATAGAGGGCTGTTGTAGGCTGCAGCGGGACATTGACAGGATGATAGAGTCGTTAGCCAGAGACTATTTCCCACGGCAGAAATGGCTAACACAAGGGGTCATAGTTTGAAGTTGGTTGGAGGAAAGTATAGAGGGGATGTCAGAGATGGGTTCTTTACACAGAGAGTTGTGAGAGCATGGAATCTGTTGCCAGCAGCAGTTGTGGAAGCAAGGTCATTGGGGACATTTAAGAGACTACTGGACATGCATATGGTCACAGAAATTTGAGGGTGCATACATGAGGATCAATGGTCGGCACAACATCGTGGGCTGAAGGGCCTGTTCTATGCTGTACTGTTCTATATTCTATGTTCTATGTTCTAACGCTGAATCAGTTGGAAAAATTCATTGTTCCCTCTCTGTAGACTTAACCTTTCTGCTCCTCCAGTCGCTGCCACCTAACATCGTCCTTGGGGTCCTGGCAATGTGCTCCTTTCCTGTTTCTACCATCATTTCAATGCCTGCTTCCTCCGAGCTGGAGATGGTCACACTGCAAGGGTCCGCACGTCCTTTGATACTGGACATCAATTGACGAGTCCTGGCTGTGAGTCGACTGAGGGCTTTACTTTAAAAAAATCATGAGGAAGGGGCACTTTAGAATTGAGAAAGCAATGAGAGGTCTGAGTAGACCAGAGGTGAGGGTGGGATGCCAGGCAGTAATGGTCAAGGGTAAGATGGCAGAGGAAAAGGAGTAATTGGTTAATTATGATGCTCTGGCCATCATGAGTATGGGTAGCAGCCCTTGTCCCATCAATTTTGTGTGTTTGTATCATCTATAAAATTTCCTATTACTCAGGTACTAGCTCAAATAGTCGGTCTTTGTCAACATTTGTACAAAAGCTGCAGCCAATATGCTATTCCTTGGGAAAGAGGTGCAAAGCATGGTATTTAATATTTCTTACACAAACTCGATACTACAAAAGGTTGATGTGCCATTGCGTCAAGGAGATTTGATCCATTCTGAAGCTAACATTCTTGCTGTTCTTGGGATTACTTGCATAAAATTGATGCATGGTCAGAGATAGGGTTCAAAGTGTAGGGATTTGCAGAATGTTGGAGTTCAAAGTTCTTATCTGAACCTAATCTGCGAGGCTGAAGTTATGTTCAAACGGCTAGAATTTGGTGTTTTGTTGTCTTCTGATACAGAGGATTTCTGTTGAAATAAAAATTGTGAGAAATCCAACTTGAAATGTTACCTCACTGTAAATCCTTTCACATAATCTCACAATGTCAAGATCTACCACAACGAATAACATTATAGGTGTCACCTTTTGTATAGCCAAAGTGCAAAAACACCTCTACTTCCTCAGGAAGTTAAGGAAATTCAGCATGTCCACAAAGACTCTTACCAATTTTTATAGTTGCACCACAGAAAGCACTCGGATGCATCACAGCGTGGTCTGGCAAATGCTGTTCCCAAAACCGCAAGAAACTGAACAGTCATGAACACAACCCAGTCCATCACACAAACCAACCTTCTATCCATTGATGCCATCCTGCTGCCTCAGGAAAGCAGCCAACATAATCCCCTCCCACACCAGATATAGTCCCTTCTACATTCTTCTGTTGAGTAGAAGATAAAGAAGTTTGAATACCCGTACGATTCAAGAACAGCTTCTTCCCGGCTTTTATCAGAATTTTGAATAGACCTCTCAAACGTTAATATTGATCTCCTTCTCTGCACCTTCTCTGTGGCTGTAACACTGTATTCTGCACTCTGTTCTGCTATCCTGATCCACTTTATATGTTATGATCTCTGCCTGTACAGCATGTAAAACAACACTTTTCACTGTATTGCAGAACATGTGACAACAGTAAATCAAATGAAATTAAACCAGGACACACTGTGTGTCTTCATGCTGACCAAAATTCTTTAGAAACAATTGAATAAATTCATCAAGCAAAAATGAAAATAATTTTCCCTATTAAATTAAATTATTCTTGAGGGTAAATTCACTAATTTCAAATTCCAGTTATAGAAATTGCTCAAAGGATTATCAATAGAAGGGAGTTATGCTTGAAGTGAGCCTTGATGCATTGGAAACAACTCCATGTTTTGATGTAAACTCCATGCTGGGACCATAACTCACAGCGAGACTGAGCTCCATGCTGGGACCACAACTCACAGTGGGACCAAGCTCCACGCTGGGACCACAACTCACAGTGGGACCAAGCTCCATGCTGGGACAACAACTCACAGTGTGACTAAGCTCCACGCTGGGACCACAACTCACAGTGTGACTAAGCTCCACGCTGGCCCTACTAATCCACACTGGGCTGACTCGTCCACACTAAATATAAGGTTGAGATTCTGAAGGGTGATTACAGAGAGTTAGGCAGGAATTTAAAAAGGAGGTCCTCAAGAGTAGTAATATCTGGATTACTCCCGGTGTTACAAGCTAGTGAGGGCAGGAATAGGAGGATAGAGTAGATGAAGGCACAGCTGAGGAGCTGGTGTATGGGAGAAGGAATCACATTTTTCGATCATTGAAGCTGTTATGGGGTAGAAGTGACCTGTACAAGAAGGACGGATTGCACCTAAATTGGAAGAGGACTAATATGCTGGTTGGAAGATTTGCTAGAGGATTTAAACTAG
>NC_057722.1:68409448-68428963 GCF_004010195.1 Chiloscyllium plagiosum | reverse complement strand
AAGAGTATAAAGAAAGTAGGAGTATACTTAAGAGGGAAATTAGGAGGGCAAAACGGGGACATGAGATTGCTTTGGCAAATAGAAGTAAGGAGAATCCAAAGGGGTTTTACAAATACATTAAGGACAAAAGGGTAACTAGGGAGAGAATAGGGCCCCTCAAAGATCAGCAAGGCGGCCTATGTGTGGACCTGCAAGGATGGGGCAGATACTAAACAAGTAGTTTGCATCAGTATTTACGATGGAAAAGGACATGGAAGATATAAAATGTGGGGAAATATTACAAAGGAGAAAGTGCTGGATGCCTTGAAAAGCATAAATGTGGATAAACCCCCAAGACTGGATCAGGTGTATCCGAGATCTCTGTGGGAAGCTAGGGAAGCTGGGCCTCTTACTGAGATATTTGTATCATCGATGGTCACAGGTGAGGTGCCAGATGACTGGAGGTTGGCTGACGAAGTGCCACTGTTTAAGAAGGGTGGTAAGGATGAGCCAGGGAACTATAGACCAGTGAGTCTGACGTCAATGGTGGGCAAGTTGTTGGAGGGAATCCTGAGGAACAGGAGGTACATGTATTTGGAAAGGCAAGGACTGATTAGGGATAGTCAACATGATTTTATGTGTGGGAAATCATGTCTCACAAACTTGATTGAGTTTTTTGAAGAAGTAACGAAGAAAATTGATGAGGGCAGAGCAGTAGATGTGATCTATATGGACTTCAGTAAGGCGTTTGACAAGGTTCCCCATGATTAGCAAGGTTAGGTCTCATGGAATACATGGAGAACTAACCATTTGGATACAGAACTGGCACAAAGGTAGAAGACAGAGGGTGGTGGTGGAGGGTTGTTTTTCAGATTGGAGGCCTGTGACCAGTGGAGTGCCACAAGGATTGGTGCTGGGTTCTGTACTTTTTGTCATTTAAAGAAATGATTTGGATGCGAGCATAAGAGGTACAGTTAGTAAGTTTGCGGGTGACACCAAAATTAGAGATGTCGTGGACAGTGAAGAGGGTTACCTCAGATTACAACCCAGATGGGCCAATAGGCTGAGAAGTGGCAGCTGGAGTTTAATTCAGATAAATGTGAGGTGCTGCGTTTTGGGAAAGCAAATCTTCGCAGGACTTATACACTTAATGGTAAGGTCCTGGAGAGTTTTGCTGAACAAAGACCTTGGAGTGCAGGTTCATAGCTCCTTGAAAGTGGAGTCGCAGTTAGATAGGATAGTGAAGAAGGCATTTGGTATGCTTTCTTTTATTGGTCAGAGTTTTGAGTACAGGAGTTGAGAGGTCATGTTGCGGCTGTACAGGACATTGGTGAGGCCACTGTTGGAATATTGCGTGCAATTCTGGTCTCCTTCCTATCGGAAAGATGTTGTGAAACTTTTCCCTGGGGTAGGGGAGTCCAGAACTAGAGGGCATAGGTTTAGGGTGAGAGTGGAAAGATATAAAAGAGTGAAAAGATATAAAAGCAACTTTTTCACTCAGCTGGTGGTACATGTATGGAATGAGCTGCCAGAGCAAGTGGTGGAGGCTGGTACAATTGCAACTTGTAAAAGGCTTCTGGATGTGTATATGAATAGGAAGGGTTTGGAGGGATATGGGCCGGGTGCTGGCAGGTGAAACTAGATCAGGTTGGGATATCTGGTCGGCATGGACAAGTTGGACCGAAGGATCTGTTTCCGTGCTGTACATCTCTGTGATTCTATGAGTCCATCTGCATGGTGGTACCTTACTTCCACACTGACCTGATTTACACTGGGTGTTAGAATTGATGAACTCACATTGAAATGTTTGTTTTTTGGTTCAGGGAAAAGAGAATTTCCAATTCGGAACACAACTCTATTCTCAGAGTTCTGTTGGGGAATGTCAGTGTGTAAATATTAGAATGGCATTAGGCTCAGCCCATGTCTAATCCATCAGACCACTGATACTGAGAACTCCAGTACTTTCAACAGGGTTCTGTTTTTTGAGCATGCTGCGTAGGTACATTTAATCTGTGGCATCAAGAGTCTAATTTTTAACCTTCAGACAGTCCACACTTCAAAGCTGGAGTGGTAGCAATTATAGTTAAGCTGCTTGACTGTAATTTCCATGACTTCCTTGACTAGATCTATGTTTGTTCCATGTTCCATGATGTGGATTACATAAAATGAGAAATATAAATACTACATTGAATGATAGAACCAAAGGATGGCTACAAGACAGAGGGAATCCATCATATCTATACTGTCCTTCTGAAGGGGGAATTGACCCGGTTGCCATTCCCCACTTTATCCTCACAGACCTGTATACATTCCATTTCAAATAGTGCACACCAACAATTTGAGCCACGTGAGCGAGAATCTACTTTTCACATTCTCAGGACATCTCACAATGTTTCAAAGCCTTTGTCAGTACACAATTGCCAGGCCATCATTTTCAGCACTTAACTCACCTTCTGGCTTGCCAGAACCTATCCACTCTCCATACAAGTCAGGATATCCATACATATATTGGCTCCAATGACATGTAAGAAACTCAACACCATCTCAAAAAAAGCAATTAGCTTGACATGCATCCTATCCACCACCTTAAATATTCACACTATTGAACCATAATGCCAGCAGTGTGTACTGGCTACATGATGCAATGCAACAACTCACCAAGACTCCAGCAGCAGCACGTTCTGAAGACGTGACCTCTACCATTGAGAAGGACAAGAGCAAAAGGTACATGGGATCACTACCAGCTGTAAGTTCCCACTCAAATTCACACACCATCCTGAATTGGAACTATGTTGTCATTCCTTCACTGTTGTGGGGTCAAAGCCCACTCTCCTCCATCTCCTCTGAAACCCTTGAACTAAGAAGTTTATGAGTGATTTAATCAAAGTTTTCAAGATAGGGTAGATAGTGAGAAATTATTTTTGCTGGCTGTGAGGTCTACACTCAGCGTGTCTTAGTCCAAGTGAGTCTGATTGATGGTATTGGAAATAACATGCCTACATTTGTCAATGACAGGAGGATAGCAAGGGTTGGAAGCTGTGTAGGTGAGAGCACAGCATTAAAATTGGCAATTAATGGACTGAGGAAAGTGATAAACCACAAATGGATTTCAATGTCGGTAAACGTGAAGTCCACTTTGGATCTAAGACACGACAGTGTACTCTCTAAGTGATTAAAAATATTAAAAATATTGGTGGACCATAAAAACTTGGTGTGGCGAGAAAGTGAAGGGGTGGATGGATGCAGGAGGGGGTGGGAAAATCCAAACAAAGCTCATTAAACTGTGCTCAAGAGTCGAAAATAATCTGCAAAGCTTCATGGTTAAAGGACAAGAATACAAAGGAGTACAAGACAGTTGTTATTTCTACAAAGCTCTGATTAGATGGCATTTGGAATTTTTTGTATTTGTTCTGGAATTTCAACAGCATTAGCTAGGCCAATGTTCATTGTCTGTCCCTAATTGTCTGGAGGACAGTGAGTTTTGAGAAGATTTGTAGCTCAGGTTGAGGTTCTGGAAGTAGGTTTGTTCACTGAGCTGGAAGGTTTGTTTTCAAACGTTTCATCACCATATGAGGTAACATCATCAGTGAGCTTCTGGATGAAGCGCTGGTTTTGGACCTCTTTTTCTTACGTGTTTGGGTTACCTTGGGTTGGTGATGTCATTTCCTGTTCTTTTTCTCAGGGGCGTAGTAAATGGGATCCAAGTCAATGTGTTTGTTGATGAGTTCCAATTGGAGTGCCATGCTTCGAGGAATTCTTGCGTGTATCTCTATTTGGCTTGTCTTCGGATGGATGTGTTGTCCCAGTCGAAGTAATGTCCTTCCTCATCTGTGTGTAAAAATACTAGTGAGCATAGGTCTTGCCTTTTTGTGGATAGTTGATTTTCTTGTCTCCTGGTGGCTCGTCTGGAGGACAGTTTAGAGTTAAACAAGGGATCTGCAGTTATATTAGTGAACCAGATGCATTTTTATGGCAATCAATAATGGTTGCAGACACAAACAAATACCACAATTTCTGAGGAAGAATCACTGGTCCAAAAGCATTAACTCTGATTTCTCTTCACAGATGCTGCCAGGTCTGCTGAACTTTTCCAGCAATTTCTGTTTTTGTTTCTGATTCCCAGCATCCAACAGCTTTACTCAGTTTTTATTTAGTAAGGGTACATTGTCATCATTGGATGAGTTTTGTTTTAATATTTATCACCAGGTGCCAGAGTAGAATTTGAATTCCGATCCCAAAATGTGAATGTTGGCTTCTGAATTGCTATTCTAGTAATATAACCACTACACCACTAGCAGTCTCACTGAGTGAAGCCCTTTGATTTAATCAAAGTTTTCAAGCAAGTTCCTCACTACCTATTCTATTTCTACTGCTCAAGAGATTGACGATGTGAATGCCTCAGACAATGAGGGCCAATTGGCAGTTTTCAGAGTGAAACTGAGAAGGATTTGTACACATTGAATGGCAACACTCTGAAACTCCCATCTGCAAAAGGCAATTGATGTTAAATCAATTCCTAACTTTAAATCTGTGATTGGTAGGTTTTTGTTAACCAAAGTAATGAAGAAATATGGGGCAAATTTGGGGTCAGGGAAACAGATCAACTGTGATTTCATTGAATGGTGGGTGAGATGTGATGGATTAAATTGTCTATCCCTGTTCCTATTTTACAATTGTCCACAAACCAATCATACGTTGAGTGAAATTAGGATTTTCTTGACAAATTAGTTTCATGTTATGATTTGACATAGTCCACAATAATTTAAAAAGGACTCTTAAAGCCAGTAGGCTACATTTGAAGTCAAAATTCAAAGTAAATTTCTAACCCCCGACCCAGCGCCCTTTTTTAAGGAGTGGAGGTGTCAATGATGGACTCGGTCGGACAAAGTTAAAAATCATACAACACCAGGTTATAGTCCAACAGGTTTATTTGGAAGTAGGAGCAGTGCTCTGAAATCTTGTACTTTCAAATTAACCTGTTGGACTATAACCTGGTGTCGATTTTTTTAACCTTTTCGAAGAAAGCCAAGAACATCCATCTAATCTTAATTGATTGTGAGAGAATATCACATTTAAACTATTTTACTAATCTGCATTGGTGAACTTCTAGTTTCAGTAATCCTCTAAGTCTCAGAAGAATATTGTTTGGAAAATATTATGTCGGGAAGTATCTTCTCCAAATCCCACAGCAATGGGCCCCTCCAGAGAGTGGATACACTGAGTAACTTAATATTCTTGATTGTGCCTGTTCTTGAACTCTTCCTCAGAAGGACAGGCAGACTGTGTTGAAGTGTATTCAATGATGAACCCATATGTTGGATGGACAGAAGCCTGAGAGAGACAATCTGTGCTGTGGAATGGTAATGTGGACACTTCTATCTGGCGGTTCGTTAAATTATATTCTTCCATTCTTGCCATGCCATTCGGTGGGTCGGGTGCATGTATTTCAAGACTGGTCATAACGACAAGTGTAGGCCATTCAGTCCCTCAAGGCTTTCTTCCCATTCAGTTGATCATGGCTGATCTATATCATGATCCCATTTATCCATCATTGTTGCAGAGGTTCTTGTGGTACAGTGGTAGTGTCCCTATCTCTGAGCCAGGGAACCCATGTTCAAAGTCCCAGCTTCTCCACAGGCGGATAGTAACATTTCTGAACAGCTTAATTAGAAAATAAAAGCAAATTACTGCGGATGCTGGAATCTGAAACCAAAAGAGAAAATGCTGGAAAATCGGCAGCATCTGTAAGGAGAGAAAAGAGCTGATGTTTCGAGTCTAACTGACCCTTTGTCAAAGCACCAGCTTTTCTCTCCTTACAGATGCTGCCAGACCTGCTGAGATTTCCCAACATTTTCTCTTTTAATTAGAAAATACCTCCATCATTGTCCCACATCAGTTAATACTCTTTATCTATTGGTCACAATCTTGAAATCAATTTCTCGACCAATTGGAACCTTTCATTGGAAAGAGGGACAAAAAGTTCATGATTCCCATTTGTGAGAGAGTTCAAGATTTAAGTTTGGAAGAGTTCTAGATTTAATTTCGTAGGAGAAATGTTTTTTTGTGAGAGATCTAAATTTAATTTTGAGAGAGACGGAAGCTTCAGTTTTAGTCATTGAATCATGCAGCACAGGAACAGGCCCTTCGGCCCACCATGTCTATTCTAATCCACAAACCACAAACTACACTAACCGCAACTGGCCCAGAGCCTATTATGCCCTAGCATTTTAAATGCTCATTCAGGTGCTTCTTAAATGTTGCAAGAATACCTGTCTCCATCACCCACTCAGACAGCATGTTCCATAGGTCGACCAGCCTTTGAGTGAAAAGGGTTTTTCTCTATAACATATATTCCTCACCTTAACCTGTGTCTGTTGGTCCTAGATACATCTGGCCTGGGGAAGAGATTCTCAGGGACGACTCTATCTCATTGCATCCCTCAATCACATCCCTTTCCTCAGCCTCCTCTGCTCCAAGGAAAACAAAGCCAGCCTATCCAGTCTCTCATCATAACTGAGACTCTTCATCCCAGGTAACATCCTGGTGAATCTCCTCTGCACCCTCTCCAGTTCAATCACATCCTTCTGATAGTGTGGCACACAGTATTCCCCCTATGACCTAACCACCATTTTGTAAAGTTGTAACAAGATTTTCTTGTTCCTATATTATGCACCCCAGCAAATGAAGGCAAACATCCCATATGCTGCCTTCCCTACCTGTGCTGACACCTTCAGGGATCTATGGACTTGTATACCAAGTCCCTTTATTCCTCAGCACTCCGTAGGGACCTACCATTCATTTTGCATATCCTTCCCTTATCACACGTACCAAAATGCATCACCTCACACATATCAGGACTGCATTTCATCTGTAATTGATTAGATTAGATTACTTACAGTGTGGAAACAGGCCCTTCGGCCCAACAAGTCCACACCGACCCGCCGAAGCGTAACCCACCCATACCCCTACATTTACCCCTTTTTTAACCTAACACTACGGGCAATTTAGCATGGCAAATTCACCTGACCCGCACATCTTTGTGACTGTGGGAGGAAACCGGAGCACCCGGAGGAAACCCACGCAGACACGGGGAGAATGTGCAAACTCCACACAGTCAGTCGCCTGAGTTGGGAATTGAACCCGGGTCTCTGGCGCTGTGAGGCAGCAGTGCTAACCACTGTGCCACCGTGCCGCCCAAACACTGCTGATCAGTGTTTGACTGCAGCCTGAGACCATTTGCCTCCATATCAACAACACCATCAATTTTCATGTTATTTGCAAATTTAATAATTATACTTTATACATTCACATCCAAGTTGCATAATGAACAGCAAATGTCCCAGCACCAATCCTTGAGGCACACCGCTAGTCACAGGCTTCCAATAACAAAAACAACTCTTCACCATTTCCCTTTATCACCTTCTTGTTAGCCAATTTTGGAATCCAGTTTGCCAATTTTCCTTGGATCCCATTGGCTCATAACGTTTGGACCAACCTTCCATGTTGTATCTGGTCAAAGGCCTGACTGAGGTCCATGTAAACTACATCAAAAGCACTACCCTCATCAATAAATTTAGTCACCTTTACAAAATTTCAAATAAAGTTGTCAGACAGGGTCTCCCTCTAACAAATCCATGCTGACTAGCTTGAATCAATCCCGTCCTTTCCAAATGCTGATTAATACCATCTCTCAGAGCTTTTTCCAAGAATTTCCCCATCATGGCCGTCAGCGCTGCCCTTCTTGAACAAAGGAACCACATTACCTTGTCTCCAGTCATCTGGCACTTCACCTATGGACAGCGAGGTATGAAATATCTCCATCAGGGCCCCAGCAATCTCCTCCCTGTCCTCCTATACCAGCCTGGGCTACATCTCATCAGGCCCTGGAGATTTATGCGCCTTTATGCCAGCTAAAACATCAAATCCCTCCTCCTTAATAATTTTAACTTGTTCTAGAATCTCACCACCTCAGCTGAAATCCCAGCTACATCTTTCTCCTCTGTGAATACAGATGAAAAGGTCTCACCCACTTCTTTGAGTTCCACGTATACATTGTCCTTTTAATCTCTAATAGGTTGCACTCTTTCCCTGATGGTCCTTACTCTTAATAGACTTATTAAAAGCTTTGAGTTTTCTTTGATCCCACCTGCCAAAGATATTTCACGCCACCTCTTTGCCCTCCTCTTTTCCCTTCTTTTTTAACCCAACACTCTTTATATTTAGAAAAGACCTCCCCTGTTTTAAATGCACTGTGCCTGACATACACTTCCTTCATTTTACCAAACCCTTAACATCCAGGGACTTACTGTCCTTGCCCTTCACTCTTAGAGAAACACAAGGATATTGAAAGATGTTCAAGATGTAAATTGGGTCAGCGTTCCAGAATTCATTTGCTGAGAGAAAGTTCCAGATTTAATTTTAAGGGAGAAACGTTTTGGGCAGAGATCCAGATTTAATTGGAAGAATGCTTCAGATGTAACTTTGGACCCAATTCGTTGGGTCAAAATCAAAATCAATCTCTCCCAAACCGCATCGCCAAATTTGGTTGTATCAAGTCAAGAAGGCAGCTCACCACTACCTTCTCAAGGGCAACTAGGGATGGACAATAAATACTGGCTACCCAGCAACACTCCTGTCCCATGAATGAATAATGAATAAAAGACTTCTCATTCTGTGAAGATAGAGATGAAATACTCATTTAAACCTTCATACATTTTCTATGTCCACACACAATTTCTGATATCCATCTCTAATAGGTCTAATCCTTGCCTTCGTCATCCTCTCACTCTTAATATCTTTGAATATCTTTGAAATTTCCCTGATTTTACCAGGCATATTTTTTGTATCCTTCCTTTGCTCACCTGTTCCCTATTTTACTTCACCCTGTACTTTCTACACTCCTCTATTACTTTTTTTGAGGTTCACAAGCTCTATGTTTCTGCTTTAACTTGCTCTGGATGCTTCAGGATAACCAGTGAAGTTTAAGTTTGGCTATATCACCTTTAACCTCTGCAGGGACATGTCCACACCATTTCAGGCAGCATCCGAGGGGCAGGGAAATCGACGTTTCGGGCAAAAGCCCTTCATCAGGAAAGAGGCAAAGTGTCTGCACTCTGCCTCTTTCCTGATGAAGGGCTTTTGCCCGAAGCGTCGATTTCCCTGCTCCTCGGATGCTGCCTGAACTGCTGTGCTTTTCCAGCACCACTCTAATCCAGAATCTGGTTTCCAGCATCTGCAGTCATTGTTTTTACCTACATGTCCACACCACGCCTATGGAATCTTGCCTTTGAAGGTCTCCCACAGATTTGTCACTAAAATATCCTTAAAACATCTGTAACAAGTCAAGTTTTGCCAGAACATCACTCAGCATTATAAAGTTTGCCATCACCCAATTTAAAAGTTTTACTACTGTCTGATATTCCCTAATGGTGCAAAATCAATCTGTGTTGTGATCACTTTCTCCACAACTGTCACCCATTGCTACTTTATCCACCCATCCAGCTTTCCTAATACTAAATCTGAATTGTACCCTCTCTCATTGAGCTTGTTATATCTTGGATGAAAAGATTGTTTTGAAACCAATATAAATACCTTTCACTTTCAAATTGGCCCCGGATCCTACAGTTCCCCTGAAGGTCTATGCCCCCAATCTGACTCGCCTCTGTAATTTTTGTTACGTATCCTTTAAAGATGTGAAAGCCCCATATCAACTCCTGCTGCACATTATCCACCTCTTCTCCCTTATGCACCACCCGGACACGCCTTGGTGTACCCATTTACCACCGGGTAGTGGGGATCCCCATGGAGGACTCTCCAAGTGGGAGTTCTCCCACTTTCTCTCAGGGATCTGGGGTGGAAGGGGGTGCTGCACACAACAATCCCCTGCAACCACAGATTGTGGTGGTTCACAAACTCCCAGCCCAGCTGCTTGTTCTGTGGTGCTCTGGAGTCCGTGGGCCATGCATATATTTGGTGTGGGTATTTGCACTCCATTTTTAGTTTTCTAGAGAACCTTCTCCTCTGCTTTTGGCCGCAGTTCAGTCCCTCACTCCTGATCTTCGGGCACCCGGTGCGGAGGAGGGAGGGCAGGTCTGAAGACTTCATCGCGGGTCTGCTCCTGGGCCTGGCCAAACTGGTCATCAACAGGTCCAGGCAGCGGGCCGTAGAGAGGGTTGTTATGGCCGACTGCCTGCCCCTCTTCTGTGGTTCGGTCCCAGGTGCCCCTGGTGAAGTAGCACATGGTGTCCACAAACACTCTCGAGGTCTTTACAGTGAGGTGGGAACTGCAGGGATGTGGAGTGCATTGTTTCCCCTTCTGATTCTATTTTGATTTAACCTCTAACCTCCCCTCCACATTTTCATTCACGCAGGCTTTGCCCTTAAGGAATGGGGCAATGCTGGTCACTGAAATATTGCACAAATGCCTTTCATAAATAAAAGAAAAGAACTGTAGATGCTGGAGATAGAGTCATAGCAATGTACAACATGGAAACAGACCCTTCAGTCCAACTCATCCATGCTGACCAGATATCCTAAATTAATCTAGTCCCATTTACCAGCACCCGGCCCATATCCCGCTAAACCCTTCCTATTCATATACCCATCCAGATGCCTTCTAAATGCTGCAATTGTATCAGCCTCCACCACTTCCTCTGGCAGCTCATTTCATACACGCACCACCCTCTATGTGAAAACGTTGCCCCTTAGATCTCTTTTAAATTTTCCCCTCTCACCTTAAACTTCTGCTGTCTAATTCTGAACTCTCCCACCCCAGGGAAAATACTTTGTCTATTTATCCCATGTCCCTCATGATTTTATAAACATCTATAAGGTCACCCCTCAGCCTCCAACACTCCAAGGAAAACAGCCCCAGCCTATTCAGCCTCTCCATGGAGCTCAAATCCTCCAACCCTGGCAACAGCCTTGTAAATCTTTTCTGAACCTTTTTAAGTTTCAGAACATCGTTCCTATAGCCGGGCGACCAGAATTGCACACAATATTCCAAAAGCTGCCTAACCAATGTGCTGTACAGTTACATCATGACCTCCCAACTCCTGTACTCAAAACTCTGACCAATAAAGGAAAATATGCCAAATGCCTTCTTCACTATTCTATCTACCTGTGACTCAATTTTCAAGGAACTAAGAACCTGCACTACAAAGTCTCTTTGCTGTCTAAAACAAAAACAGAAATTGCTCTCATCCTCACCAGTATCTATAATTATATAACATTAACAAGTGTAACAGACTCATGGGACTCCTGCACTGACTGCCTTGGTCCTTTAGGCTGCCAAGCAATCACCCATTGCATTCCTGCCTCTAACCTGAAGTGTGACCAGCTCCCTAAACATGCTATCCATGTTGTCCCCTGTCTGACGGATACACAACACCATTCAAGTGTGTGCAGTTGGTGACACTTCTTGGGTTACATGGTGTGATCATGGCTTCGCATGTTCTGCAGGATGTGCACTCCACTTAGTCAAACTGACCTGCCATCACATCACAAAAATTCTAGTTATTGCAATTAGAACTATGGAAAAACTTGTCAGTACTCACCAATCAGGTCCTTCCACTGTACTCAAGTAAGAGTGACATACAAGAGGCAGCTCCCAATACAGACACAACTCTTGTCCATTCCTTCTCATGCTATTTCTCTAAATGATGTTAACTGCCCGTCTTGGCATCCACATTTCACCCGCTGCTTTAGGTGAGACTGATTACTTATCACATGTCCTCACCTTACCCACTCCTCTTTTAATGACAAGTATGAGTATCATTGGTGATAGAAGCATAGTAGAGAGGCCCTTTGAGCCTGCTCCGCCATTCATCACAATCATGGCTGAACATCGAACTCAATAGCCTAATCCTGCTTTCTCCCCATAACCTTTGGCTCCATTCCCCCCAAGTGTGATATCTAGCCATCCTTTGAATACATTCAATATTTTGGCATTGACTACTTCCTGTGATAATGAATTCCATAGGCTTACCACTCTTTTGGTGAAGAAATGTCTCCTCATCTCTGTCCTAAATAGTCCACCCTGAATCCTCAGACTGTGACCCCTGGTTCTGGGCACACCCACCATCAGGAACATCCTCCCTGCATCTACCCTGAACAGTCCTGTTAGAACTTTATAAGTCTCTATGAGATTCCCCCCTCACTCGTCTGAACTCCAGTGAAAACAATCCTAACCTAGTCAATCTCTCCTCATACGTCAGCACCCCCCCCCCATCCCTGGAATCAGCCTGGGAAATCTTCATCGCACTCCCTCGAGAGCAAGAACATCCTTTCTCAGAAAAGGAGACCAAAACTGCACACAATATTCTAGGTGTAGCATCAACGAAGCCCTATATAACTGCAACAACACATCCCTGCTCCTGTACTCGAAACCTTTTACAATGAAGGCCAACATCCCATTTGCCTTCTTCACCAGCTGCTGCCACTGCATGCTTACCTTCAGTGACTGGTGCACAAGGATCCACAGTGCACAGGTCCCTCTGCACACTCCCCTCTCCCAATGAACAGCCAATCAGGTAGTAATCTGCCTTCTTGTTTTTGCTTCCAAAGTGAATAACCTCGCATTTATCCAAATTATCTTGATAATAGAATGTTTTGAGATTTTCAGCTCACCAAGACTACTGGATAGGAAATTGAATGTATACCTATTAAATGTCAGGATCCAACACAGTTAAATGCAGAGAAAATTTCTTTAAAGTCTTTCTTTGCAATACAGCTCCATATCTACCCGTGTCACACAAACTACTTTATCACTGTGATAGTTTCCATTTCTCACATCAGTTGTCCTGTGGTATGTCTGAATAAAATGCCTCATTTGGTGCTGCCCGAATCCCCAACAGCAATTGCACTGACATCACCTAAACCTCTTGTCACATGTGTCCCTGTCCAAGAGCTAACATCAAATTGTCTATCCACCACACTTGATTTTGTTGAGCAGTATGAATTGTTTTGCTGGTGACCGGTTTGGTTGATTTTCCAGTTATATCCTTAAAAGCTCCAAAGGATCTCACAGAAGATCATTTTCATGATAAGTCAAAGCTATGTCTATGGTGAGTATTCTCAGCTGACACTTACCATCCTGTGGAAGATAAAGAATGATTTGTGTTTCAACTTCTGATAAATTCAGAACGATCTCTGCTGGTGAATGCTTATCTGTGGTTACATATTTTCTTATCAACCTGTTCAGTGATGTTATTATACAACTCTGGAACACATTCCAAACCCACAATAACCTTCATCTAGAAAGACAAGGTCAGCAGATATAGGAGAACACCACCACTCACAAATTTCCCTTCAAGGATATTATTACATCGAAAAGAGTTCAGAAAATATTTACCAGGATGTTGCTGAGAATGGAGGCTTTGGGTTATAAAAATAGGCTGGGTAGACTGCGACTATTTTCACTGGAGAGTAGTAGTTGGAGGGGTGACTTGATAGAGGTCTATAAAATCACGGGGTGAATGGTAGATGATGTTTTCCTTCAGGTGGAGGATTTCAAGACAAGGGGGCATGTTTTTTTAAGGTGAGAGGAGAAATTTTTAAAAAAAGACATGAGGGACAACTTTTTTACGCAGAGAGTGGTTTGTGTGTGGAATGAACGTCCAGAAGAAGTGATGGGCAGGTACAGATGCAAGTTTAAAAGACATTTGAATAAGTACGTGAATAAGAAATATTTGGAGGGATATGGGTCAAACACAGGCAGGTGGGACCAGTTTTGTTTGGGATTATGTTTGGCATGTACTGGTTGGACCAAAGGGTCTGTTTCCGTGCTGTATGACAGTATGACTCTGTGCCTTTAAGCCACTCACCATTCTAACTTAGAAATATGTCACCATGGCTTCAAGTGTCAGTCGGTCAAAATCCTAACATTCCCTCCTTAATAGCATTATGGGTCTACTACAGCACATGGACTGCAGTGCTTCAAAAGGCAGTTTACCTTTTCAAGTTTAACTAGTGAAGAGCAGTAAATATTGGCCCAGCCAATAAAGTCAACCTCCTACAAGTGAATAAAAACAAAACTGGGACTTGAATCCAGATCTCCAAGCTCAGAGGTAGGGATGTTACCCCTACATCACAAAGTTGAATACTTTGAATCAACCTGTTCATTTGTGTCATGACACACCCCTGGAGCACCTGAGACTTGAATCTAGACCTTCTGGCCAAGAGGTTGGGGCACCAAGAGGTTGGGGCACCATGAGAGGCTGGCTAATTTAAGGATAGATACTAGTAACTGACCCAATCACATACATTACCACACACCTCTGAAGCAGGTTGGACCTGAAGGCAAGTCTTTTGGCTCAGAGATAGGGACACTACCACTGCATCACAAGAGCCCTCTTATTTGTGGAAATCATGTCAAAAGGAATTGGGAGCAATGTGATGCATGTCACCATAAAATCGCTTGTCCACTACTCACCATTTAGGGTGTGAGAGCAGTTGCTTATCTAAATAAGACTCCTCTACAAACTGTTGAGAGTGTGGTGCTGGAAAAGCACCGCAGGTCAGGCAGCATCCGAGGAGCAGGCGAATCGAGCAGGCAAAAACCCTTCATCAAGAATGTGGCTGTCAGCCGAGGGGGTGGTGAGATAAATGGGAGGGGGCTGAGGCTGGGGAGGATGTTAGCTGAGAATGTGATATGTAGACGGAGGTGGGGGAGAAGGTGATAGGTGGGAGAGGCGGGTGAAGCGGATGGGGACAAAGAAGATTGACAGGTTGCCAAACACACCATCATTTATGCCGCTATAGGATTCCTGTTGTATTTAGTCCACAAGATATCAGAATAAGTATAATATAAATGATGATGGCATTGGGAATTTCATCCGCAGGCTATTTACTGTACAAAAAGGCACTTCGATTTTATAACCAGGATGCTAATTGCTTGTTAACGACATTTAATTGTGTGGAGGGAGTGGACATTAACTAAGGTTTCACTTGTTCTCTATAAAATGGTATACCCTGGTAATTGAGGTAGGAGGTACCTATTTGTAATGCATACTTGTGTAAAAGCAACAATTTTTTTTATCTGCCAGGAGTGTCAGCTCATCTCAGAAGTATAGGGTTCGGGATTAATTTCAAGGCTTGAGTTTAGCAATCAAGATTGCCATTCTAATACAGTACTGAAGAAGCACTGCAGTGTTGGAAATGTTATCTTTCAGGTAAGATAAGATACTGTCCAGTTTGTCTGGTTGGCTGCATGTAAATAATCTCAATTCAGTATTTTGTAGAACAGCATGGGTGTTGTCCTGGTGAATATTTACCCCATCAAGAGCGTAGATTGAGTAATTATGGCATTGCTGTCTGAGAGAGTGTGCTGTACACATATTTACTGTTGCATTTTCCACATTACAATAGCAACTAAACTTCAAAAAGTACTTTGTAGGCTGTAAATCAGACCTTCACTGGTTGCAAAAAGTCCAATATAAATACAAGCTTTTCTTTCCTTTTGTTCACAATGTTCTGAATAACTGTCAGGCGGATTTGTTGGCTGGGGCATGGTACATGCAGAGGTTTGTGGGACAAATAGAGTCATGGTGTCAAAGAGATGTACAGCATGGAAACAGACCCTTCAGTCCAACATGTCCATGCCGACCAGATATTCCAAACTAAATTAGTCTCATTTGCCAGCACTTGACCCATATCCCTCCAAACCCTTTCCATTCATATACCCATCCCGATGCCTTTTAAATGCTGTAATTGTACCAGCCTCCACCACTTCCTCTGACAGCTCATTCCATACATGCACCACCCTCTGCGTGAAAAAGTTGTCCCTTAGATCCCTTTTAAATCTTTCCCCTCTCACCCTAAACCTATGCTCTGTAGTTCTGTACTTCCCCACCCCAGGGAAAAGACCTTGTCTATTTACCCTATCCATGCCCCTCATGATTTTATAATTCGCTATAAGGTCATCCCTCAGCCTTGGATGTACCAGGGAAAACAGCTCCAGTCTATTCAGCCTCTCACTATAGCTCAAATCCTCCAAGCCTGGCAACATCATTGTAAATGAAGCAATAGTAGATGGCAGCATTGATGGTGGAAGGTAAGGGGTGACCAAAAACAAAGATTCTGTAGCTGCAGGACCTAGCGAATGGGGAAATGGCAAGTGAGAGGTTTGGGATATGTCATGGGGAGGGAGGTGGATAGTCAGCAGAGGAGATAGCAGAAAACAACATGGAAAGTGTCAGAAGGAATGGGAGTGGGAAGACCACATGGTACAGGAGTGGAGACACCGTAAATGATGGGGAGTTGCAGTGAGGGAAGTGGAAAGGCCTGGGAGGTAATGGAATAGGCCTGGGAGGTCATGGAATGGGAATTTGGATGGCATTTGAGGGAAGGAATGGGGTTCGGGATGGCAGTGGAAGAATGGCTAGGATGGTGAAGAGCTGAGCATGATATGAGAGAAAGCACAATAAACATGGAATGGCATTGGCTGGTCATTTAAAAGATGCACAATTGCAATAAATATACAAGTTTAAATAAAAATGTTTTGGAATCTCTGCTATAAATGATATATTCAATTCAATTCAATTCAATTCAATATAAAACACAGAGTTACAGAATCATAGAGATGTATAACACGGAAACAGACCATTTGGCCCAATCCGTCCTTGCTAACCAGATATCCCAAACTAATCTAGTCTCAATTTGGAGATACCGGAGGTGCCAGTGTTGGGCTGGGGTGTACAAAGTTAAAAATCACACCATACAGGTTATAGTCCAAAATAGTCCAAATAAACCTGTTGGACAATAACCTGGTGTTGCGTGATTTTTAACTTCGTATGGCCCTCATGATCTTATAAGCCTCAATAAGGTCACTCCACAGTCTCCAACGCTCCAGGGAAAACAGACACAGCCTATTCAGCCTCTCCCGATGGATTGGCTCCAATTTTTCAGTCCTAAGTTTGCACCTTTGATTTTTGTGAATAGAACAAGCATTTACTTAACATCATAAAATAACAAAGGAGACCATTCAGTCCAATATGCATATATCAACTCTTTGAAAGAGCTGTCCTCTTTCTTCCACTTCTCTGTTCTTTCCCATAAAACTGTAAAATGCACCAGCTATTGCATTATATTATTATGGAGTTTAACTTGGATATGTGTGAAGCTATCCGATTTGGTCAGAAGAATAGAAAGCAACTTATTATCTAAAAGCAGATCACTTTCAGAGTTTTTCACTGCAGAAGGATCTGGGTGTACTTGTGCATGAATTACAGAAAACTAGCATGCAGATACAGCAGGTAATAAAGAAAAACAAATAGAATTTCAGCATTTATTACAAAAGAGATTTTAGTCCCTTTGCCTGAGGGAGGATGTATTTACACTGGAGGCAATTCAGAGGAGGTTCACTAGATGGATTCTAGAAATGGGAAACTGTCTTACAAAGAGAGGTTGAACAGTTCAGACCTATACTGTCTAGAGTTCAGAAGAATCAGAGGAGATCAGTGCATATGCTACTAAAAAGGATTGACAAAGTGGACATAGAGAGGATGTTTCCTCATTTGGGGCAGTCTAGAATGAGAGGTCATAGTTTTACAATATTTTGGCTTTGAAACAAATGAGAAGGAGTTACTTCTGTCTGTGAATAGAACATAGAACTTGACCATAAGACCATAAGACCATAAGACATAGGAGTGGAAGTAAGGCCATTCGGCCCATCAAGTCCACTCCGCCAATATTTTGGCTTTGAAACAAATGAGAAGGAGTTACTTCTGTCTGTGAATAGAACATAGAACTTGGAACTTAGAACTATGATGTTGTGCTGAACATGATGCCAAATTAACTTAATCCCTTCTGTCTGCCTTTGGTCCAGATCCCTCCATTCCTTGCATATTCATGAGCTTATCTAAAAGTCCCTTGAACACCCCTAACATATCTGCCTCCATCACCAGCCCTGGCAGCATGTCCCAGACTCCTACCACTCTCTGTGTAAAAAAGCTGCCCCTGACATCTCCTTTGAACTTTCCCCTTTCATCTTAAATGCATGCACCCTAGCATTAGACATTTCAACTCTGGGAAAAAGATTTTGACTATTAACCCTATTTATGCATCTCATAATTTGATAGTTTGTCAATCAAGTCGCTCCTCAGCCTCTGCTGTTCCAGAGAAAACATTCCAAGTTTTTCTCGCCTCTCCCTATAACTCATACCCTTTAATCCAGGCAGCAGCCTGGTAAACCTCCTCTGTACCCTCTCCAAAGCTTCCACATCCTTTCTGTAAAGTGGCGATCAGAATTGAATGCAATATTTTAAATGTGTGGCCTAACCAAAGCTGAATGTGTGGAATTCACTTCCCCAGAGTGCGGGGAGCAGGCAGGAGGTGATGCCGAGATGACATCATCCATGATATTATGGGATGGCGAGGCAAGATCAAGCAGCTGAATGGCCTACTTCTCCTCATTTTTATGTATAATAATAGGCTACCAGGTATCTTTTGCCCGAAACGTCAATTTTCCTGCTCCTCAGATGCTGCCTGACCGGCTGTGCTTTTCCAGCACCACTCTAATCTAGACTCTGGTTTCCAGCATCTGAAGTCCTCACTTTTGACTACCAGGTACCTTCACTCTACCTGTAGTACTCTCCACTTCTATACCAGAAGATTGCAAAATGGAACATCTTAGGACTGATTTTACAGAAACACCCCCCCCAAGAATGGATGATTAGGCTAATATGGTTATAAAATCAAAAACAAAAACAGAAATTGCTGGAGAAACTCAGCAGATCTGGCAGCATCTGTGGAGAGAAAGTGGTGTCAATGTTTCGAGTCCAGTGATCTTTCTTTAGGGTTGTGAGTTTCTGTTTCTGTTTCTGACTTCCAGCATTCTTTGTTTTTTATTTGGTTATAAAAGCATGTGGAGGTCACACAATTTTGTGAGATAAAATCAGGGCGAGCACATCTGGAAGCAAGAACTTTGCAATTTCCAGTTCGACTCAACCATCCAAGCTATAACTTCAATAAATAAAAACTGAAAGTGCTGGAGAAACTCAGCTAGTCTGGCAACATCCATGGAGAGGAAAACAGAGTTAGTGTTTCGAGTCGAGTAACCCTTTATGAGAAACCTTATATCTATCAGAGATAATTGTTTCAACTTTTCACAATTTTTCAATTTGTTAATTCAAGTGAATGTTAAAGTTTTCCTGTTTTTGGAGATACAGGAATGTTCTTTCTTTGTCTTGGCTTAATCCTATTTGCATCAGTATTTACTGTGAAAAAGGATATGGAAGATATAGACTGTAGGGAAATAGATGGTGACATCTTGCAAAATGTGCAGATTACAGAGGAAGAAGTACTGGATGTCTTGAAACAGTTAAAGGTGGATCAATCCCCAGGACCTGATCAGGTGTACCCGGGAACTCTGTGGGAAGCTAGAGAAGTGATTGCTGAGCCTCTTGCTGAGATATTTGTATCATCGATAGTCACAGGTGAGGTGCCGGAAGACTGGAGGTTGGCAAACGTGGTGCCACTGTTTAAGAAGGGCGGTAAAGACAAGCCAGGGAACTATAGACCGGTGAGCCTGACCTCAGT
>NC_057722.1:68385744-68408559 GCF_004010195.1 Chiloscyllium plagiosum | reverse complement strand
GTGGTACGTGTATGGAATGAGCTGCCAGAGGATGTGGTGGAGGCTGGTACAATTGCAACATTTAAGAGGCATTTGGAGAGGTATATGAATAGGAAGGGTTTGGAGGGATGTGGGCCGGGTGCTGACAAGTGGGACTAGATTAGGTTGGGCTATCTGGTCAGCATGGATGAGTTGGACCGAAGGGTCGGTTTCCGTGCTGTACATCTCTATGACTCTATGACTCTATGTTCAGGTTAGGTGAATTGGCCATGCTAAATTGCCCATAGAGTTAGGTGAAGGGGTAAATGTAGGGGAATGGGTCTGGGTGGGTTGCTCTTCAGAGGGTCGGTGTGGACTTGTTGGGCTGAAGGGTGTGTTTCCACACTGTAAGTAATCTAAGTAGTCGATCAGCTGAAAAAAAGATATGGTCGCTTGTCTTATTCATAAATGTGGCTTTTTCAGTGTGTAAAATGATGGCCACTTTGCTTTCTAATATGACAATTATTGCACTTTTAAGTAATTCATCACTGGGAATTTTCTGGCAACGTGATACATTATTTTGTCAGTAATGGGTTAGACCTCCAAATCAAAGAGATCTGGAGGAATAATGTTAAGTTAATTCTGTAAACTTTGACCAGGGATAAAAGTTTGTCATTTTTTCCAGCAGAGTTAGAGGTGAGGATGAGTATTTCAACAGCACAAGGGGAAGATTCTGATCTGCTGTTTGTTTTGCATTCCACATAATAGCGAGACAGTTTACACAATACAGGAAGTTTGCATTTCTAACTCAATCTGGGCTACAGTGGGCCATTAAGAATGATGAATAAGCTACCTATGCATACTTTTTTCAAAAACCACAGCAGCTGGTAAGCAGTGATATGTTAATTCAGTGCTTTCTTACCAGTTCAGGTAGTCACACATCTCTATACCTGGGTAATCTCCATTAAGGCAAATCTCTCAGGGAATCATATCTGCTCAGTGTTACTGAGGGTAATTGAATAAGGTGAGGAGGGGGAAATGTGAGGATTGACTGTTCCATCTATTTCTCCCAAAGCCACTTTTAACCAACATCAGTGGGAGCATTTCTTGAAAGAGCTTTCATGCTTTGGAACTGGATATTTCTTCAAACAGCTGATGGCATGCCGAGTAAACTTTAAATGGAAGTGAGAATCTTCTCTCCTTTATTGTTGAGTTTAGGACCCCCTCCTGTTACCTTGGGATGGATTAAGCTAGCTCTGAAAGACCAGTACTACACTGCGATGTGTTTGTAATGTATGGAATGACATCCCAAATCAAAGCTCTGATATCCTTTTTTTTAAGCTGCCTTGGAATATATTGCAAAAATATCAGTATTCATTCTACAGGACTTCCTTCCAGAACTTTTTTCTGCCCCCCCACCCCCACCTCCAACTTTGAAGATTTTCTCTCACCAAAGATTTTGAACTGATGAAGCTGTCACATTAAAATTCAATTGCTCAGTCCATTTGTGCGATTTTGTTTTGACTACCATCTGAACCCCAGTGTTAATCCATTCATTCTAAAAGGGTTAACCATTGAATCTGTAAACAAAAGAATTTCCTACTAAATGTGGCAATCATTTGAGTGTTAATATTGCAACATGCCACTTTAAAGTCCATGCCACCTGCTAACTGAATGCCAGTTCAGCAAAACTGCTTCTCCATCATTTTATTCATCAGAATGATGTTCCAAGGCTATCCAGCACAAACTCCAACCTGTGAAACCATAAGGTTTAGGAATGGAAGGACATTCAGCCTATTGAGTCCCCTCCAATATTCAATGAGATCATGCTGATCTGCCAATCCACTTTCCTGCCCTTTTCCCCATAACCGTTAATTCCGCTTGCTGATTAAAAATCTACCTCAGCCTTAAATATACTTAATGACCCAGCCTCAACAGCCCTCAGAGAAGAAATTCCTCCTCATCTCTGTCTTAAATGTGCAAAACCTTATTCCACCGACTCCACAGATAATTCCCTCTGATTCTAGACTCTCCCATAAGGGACTCTTCCACATCTACCCTGTCAAATTCCCGAAGTATCTTTTATGTTTCATTAAGGTCACCTTTCATTCTTCTTAACGTTAATGAGTACAGGGCCAACCTACTCATCTTCTCCTCTTAAGGCAGTCTCTCCAAACCTGATATCAAACGAGTGAATCTTCTCTAGACTGCCTCCATTACCAGTATGTCTTTCCTGAGATAAGGGGTCTAAAGCTGTTCAGCTTTCCAGCTGTACTCTGGCTAGAGCCTTCTATAGTTTTAGTACAACCTCCTAGTTTTATATTATGTCCTCTTTGAAAACAATGCTCCATTTGCTTTCCCCATTACTCACTGAACTTGGGTGCTAGCTTGTGGTTCAACGATGAGGATTCCCAAATTCCTCTATTCTGTAGCTTTCCACAGCCTTTCTCCATTTCATTAATATTCATCTTCTCAATTCTTCCTACCAAAGTGCATAATCTCACATTGCCCCACATAATAAGCTTTGACGATTTGAATGTTTCCTAAAAGAACAACCGAATCATTGAATTTCACAGTACAGAAGGAGCCCATTCGACCCATCGTGTCCGTACCGGCCCCTGTAAGATCGACCTAGTGTGTTCTATTCTTCAGCACTATCTCAGTAGCCCTCTAAATTCATCACTTTCAGAAATATACTCACTTTGAAACCTCCGACAGAATGCACCTTCACTGCTCTCCCAGGCAACACATTCCAAATTCTAAAGGAAAGAAGTTTCTCCTCATTTCAATCTGACCTCCCTTACTGACAATCTTGAAATTGTAACCCTTATATAATGATGTACCAGCTAGTGGAAACAGAATATCTTTTTAAATAAAAATTGTTCATCTCAATATGATCTTAATCTTCTCTAATCCAAGGAGAATAAGGCCAAACTCTCTAATCTTTCCTTGTATCTAAAATCCCTCATTCTGATATTATTCAAGTAAATCTCTTTTGTACTCTCTCCAGGAATTTAACATCCTTCCTTGAATAAGGTGCTCAGAACTGAACACAATGTGGTCTGATTAAAGTTCAAAGACCTGGAATGTTAACTTTGTTTCGCCCAACACAACAACTGCCAGATCTGCTGAGTATTTCGAGAATTTTTTGTTTTAATTGCAGATTTTTGACATCTGCAGCAATTTGCTTCTGCTTCTCAAAGAATAGCTCTTGACACTTCATTCTCTATTTGGGGTGGCATGGTGGCTCAGTGGTTAGCACTGCTGCCTCACAGCACCAGGGACCTGAGTTCGATTACCACCATGGGTGACTGTCTGTGTGGAGTTTGCACATTCTGCGTGTGTTTCCTGCTGGTGCTCCAGTTTCCTCCCACAATCCAAAGACGTGCAGGTCAGGTGAATTGGCCATGCTAGATTGCCTATAGTGTAAAGTGCATCAATAAGGCATAAATCTAGGGTCAGGAATGGGTCACTCTATGGAGGGTCAGTGTGGACTTGTTGGGCCGAAGTTCCTGTTTCCACACTGTAGGGAATCTAATACCATGGGTTCACGTTCCTCCTCAGGGATCAGAGGTCAAAATCTGGACTGATCATGCAAGTCCTACTGAGAGAGTGCTGCATTGCCCAACCTGCTATTTTCCAGATGAGTTTTTTTAAATTCATTTTGGGGGATGTGGATATCACCAGCTGGGCCAGCATTTATTGCCTGTCCCTAGTTGCCCTTGGGAACATGGTGGTGAGTTGCCTTCTTGAACCGTCTTCTTGGTTCCCTCACTACCTGATGCAGACCCAGTCGAGCAGTGATGTCGTTTAGAACCCAACCAGCTTGATCAGTAATGTTGCTGCCTAGCCACTCATGGTGAAGGACATTAAAATCCACCATCCAGAGTACATTTTGTACCCTTGCTATCCTCAGTGCTGTTCCACCTAGAGGAATATCGATTCATCGGCTGAGAGAGGGCAGTACGTGGTAATCAGCAGGAGGTTTCCTTACCCATGTTTAACCTGAAGCCCTGAGACTTTAGATTAGATTAGATTAGATTACTTTACAGTGTGGAAACAGGCCCTTCGGCCCAACAAGTCCACACCGACCCGCTGAAGCGCAACCCACCCATACTCCTACATTTACCCCTTATCTAACACTACGGACAATTTAGCATGGCCAATTCACCTAACCCTGCACATCTTTGGACTGTGGGAGGAAACCGGAACACCCGGAGGAAACCCAAGCAGACACGGGGAGAATGTGCAAACTCCACACAGTCAGTCGCCTGAGGCGGGAATTGAACCCGGGTCTCTGGCGCTGTGAGGCAGCAGTGCTAACCACTGTGCCACCGTGCCGCCCTTGGAGGGATTAAGTTCCAGAGCCGTGATATCATGCTGCAACTGTACAAAACGTTAGTGCGGCCTCACTTGGAATATTGTGTACAGTTCTGGTCGCCCAATTACAGGAAGGATGTGGAAGCATTGGAAAGAGGCAGAAGAGATTTACCAGAATGTTGCCTGGTCTGGAGGGAAGGTATTATGAGGACAAGCTAAGAGACTTGGGTCTTTTCTCATCGAAGAAAAGAATGCAAAGAGGGGATTTAATAGAGACATAGAGTATTAGATAGGGTCGACAGTGAGAGACTTTTTCATAGGATGATAATGTTGGCTTGTATGAGGGGGTATAGCTGCAAATTGAGGGGTGATAGATTTAAGACAGATGTCAGAGGCAGGTTCTTTACTCAGAGAGTGGTAAGGGGGTGGAACGCCCTGCCTGCCAATGTAGTTAACTCAGCCACATTAGGGAGATTTAAACAATCCTTAGATAAGCACATGGATGATGATGCAATAATGTAGGGGGATGGGCTTAGATTAGTTCATAGGTCGGCGCAATATCGAGGGCTGAAGGGCCTGTTCTATGTCCTCTGTTCTAAACATTGGTGAGAGAGGATCAAAGATTTTAAGAACAATGGGCTGAATCTAATGTAGTTTAGCTGGGTGTGTGTTGCATTAATTTATGTGGAGGAATTTTGCCTTAAATGTCATGAGATTTTATTACACATGACTCATTAATTACCTACCCAATTCTATCCCCATCCTAGATTAGATTAGATTTTAGATTAGATTAGATTACTTTACAGTGTGGAAATAGGCCCTTCGCCCCAACAATCCACACCGACCCTCCGAAGCGCAACCCACCCATACCCCTACATTTACCACTTACCTAACACTACGGGCAATTTAGCATGGCCAATTCACCTTACCTGCACATCTTTGGACTGTGGGAAGAAACCGGAGCACCCGGAGGAAACCCACGCAGACACGGGGAGAACATGCAAACTCCACACAGTCAGTCGCCTGAGGCGGGAATTGAACCCGGGTCTCTGGCGCTGTGAGGCAGCAGTGCTAACTACTGTGCCACCGTGCCACCCACACATCATTCCAAAAACAACTTGACATTCAGTGGGTACCTGGTAATACGTATACATCTATAGGGATTCTCTGATTATCTCAGGAATGATATTACCACTATTGATAAAGTGCAATGGAGATACACCAGACCTGTTCCTGGGATGGTGGGACTGTCTTATAAACAGAGCGTGTCTTCTCTAGATTTACAAAAAAATGAGAGATGATCACTTTGGAAGCTTCAAAATATTTGAAGGTTAGATACAGGTGAGATGGCTCCCCTGTTTTGGAAGTCTGTAACCAGTGGGAAGAATTTAAAAATAAGTGGAGTGGGTGTCATTTTGGATCAAGGTGAGGAGAAAGTTTTTTTTAACTTAGAGAGTTGTGAATCTTTGAAATCTGTGCATGCTCAGTCTTTCAGGATGATTAAAATAAACAATGATAGACTTCTGATTATCAGTGGGGTAATAAGTTGTGCGAATAGTGTGGATACAAAGCATTGTATTGTTCAATCAGCCATGACTGCATTAAATGGCGAAGCAGGTTGATGGGTTGAATGGCCTACTCCCATTCCTATTTTCCTATCTTCTGATCTGATTGGCACAATAAGCAATATAATCTGCATGTAAACAAGCATCAACCATAAGATAAAAGGTCTGATATTGCCTTAAACTCCTCATGATGTAGATAACATATGGCAGGCTGAGATTTTCTGAAACTCTGTGCTCTGCTTTTGTAGTCTGCAGTATTGAAAGGGTTTCTGGCTGTTGATCAGGCATTTTCACTCCTTTGTTAAAACATTGCGAGATCCTTGAACATGACAGCCAATGAAATGAGGTGCATCAATGAAGGTTGGCTGGGTCAAAAGAAAAGGGTCACAGCATGTTCCAGGTAAGAAAAATAGCAATTCAGTTGCACTTTGTACAATTTGATCTGTGTACATCTTAATCGCACCAATTATCTCTCAATAGGAGTGATAATTACTTCTTTTGCTGTTAAATGTAACCTGGGCTCAGTTGCTGGCTTGTTGTGTAATAGATAAAGCTCAATACAGACCTCGAATGGAATCAGGATGTTTTGTAATATGTACAGCTCCATATTACACGGCTGATTTTATCAACCGTTATAGCAATTAAAGGATCAAGGTTATTCACGTGCATATAATTTAGACTCCCTGTCTGTCTTACCTATGAATTAGTGACATTCTTGTTTTTGAGCCCATTGGTTGTTGGTTTGAGTCCTACAGCAGAAATATGAACATAGAAATCTAGGCTGACATACATTGCTGAGGGAAGCAATTGAGAAATATTCTGTATTTCAGAAGAGATATTAAACTGCAGTCTGGTCTGTTCTCCTGTATGTTTATTAAAGCTACATATTAACTATGAGCACAGGAAGTATTCCAGACTCTTGGATAATATCTATCCCTTAATAACATTCACTAAGAATATACATTCATTAATGTGGCTTTAAACTTTCAAGATTTAGATTTATTGTCTTATGTATATAAAAATACAGAGAAAAGTGTTATTCCACGTGTTACATGCAGTATCACCACGCACTGGCACTCTGAATATAATACATGATTTTACTGCAATTGAGTTCATCTTTCACTCTTGTTCCTCCTCCACTATTCCTCCAGTTATCATTGACTATATGTTGTTTGCGGAAGCTTGCTGGAGACAAAATGCCCACTTAATTTACTTCAATCTAAGGGAGACAAGATTTCAGAAGCAGCACCTTGGTTACAAAGTGCTTTGGAATGTCCCGAAGTCATGTAAAAGTGAGATGTAACGTTAACCTCTTTTGCTGTCTTCAGGATTGGAGATGATACTGGAGAGCTGAAGTGTTAACAGGTGACCCAGCTCTCTGATCACCGCTGAAGCAAATGACACACACACATAGTGTGATCACTTCTCACCTCGGTCGGTACTTTGTAGGTTCAAGTCACACTCTCGCACAAGTAAGCACAAATTCTTGTCATGCAAGTGTAGTACTGAGGGAGAGGTTTTCAGATGATACCTTGGGCAGTGGCCTTGTCTGATCGATGTAAAAGATCATAGAATCCCTACAGTATGGTAGCAGGCCATTCAACCCATCGAATCCACGCTGATCCTTTGAAGAGCATCCTGCTCAAACCCATCCTAACCCTGTAACCCTGCATTTCCCATGGCTAATCCACCTAGTTTGCACATCCCTAGAACACTATGGGCAACTTAACACAGCCAATGCACCTTACCTGCACATCTTTGGACTGTGGGAGGAAACTAGAGTACCAGGAGGGGACCCATGCAGACACGGGGAGAATGTGCAAACTCCACACAGACAGTCACCCTAGGGTGGAAATCAAACCCAGCTCCCTGACGCTGTGAGCTAATCACTGAGTCACTGTGCCACCCCAAATTGCAGACACTATTCTGAAAATTGGAGAAGTTGTCCTTTGTTTCTTAGGTAACACTTGCCTCTCAATCAATATTGCAAATACCAAAGAATCTAATCATCATCGCTTTGCAATTTGTGGGTTTTTACTGTGCATAAATTGGCTTCCACATTTCCTGCAGTCCAACAGTGATAACACTTTTAAACAATGTAAATGTTTGCAAAGCACTTTGGAGATACTCAAAGATTATGAATGGTTCTATTTAAATGCAGATCTTTCATTATGCATGCATGGTGTGGAGCACGAAGCACTAGATCTAGTCTCACAATGTTGATAGACACTTATACAGCAAAAGCAGGATAGCACAGCAAATGCAGTACATCACCTGTCTGTTTATAAGTACCTCAGTTAAAGATTGAATCAAAGAGTTGCTGTGAAGTGACGAATTTATGATTTTATGCTGCTTAGGTTAAACATTTATCTGAGACAGTTAAAATGTAGCTGTGTGGCATAAAAACGATTTCCCTGGTGTTTCAGCTATATAATTACTGCAAATGCTGTCTTAAGTAAATGATGGCAGAGTGCAATAATTCTGTTGACTATTGTCCTCTAATACTACAGAACAAAGGCATTTGCTCATTTGTGCTCCCACAGTGATGACTACAAGTATACCATTAAGTTTTTGAAGCCATATATTCTATTCCCTGGTTAGTAGACTGAAAATGGAGAAAACTATACCTTGGTAATGTTGTGTATTGATTTGATGAGCACATATTTTTTGAAAAAAAGCAGATGTCATTTATTCTGCCTTGGTTGGTGTTCTGAAACTCAAATTACTCCTCTGACAGAGATTGGACGCAGGCAAACTATCACCATGTCTCAGTTATTAAATCATTTTGAACAGCCATCAACAATCCTCTTATTCCATCCCGCACTTCACTCCACAGCGACTGATTGCACAATACAGAGGCAACTGTGGTCAGATTTTCCCTCCTCACTCACAGAGAAGAAGCACAGCTGTCCCCTCCTGACCACCCTTTGCCATAGATTGACTAAAATAAAGCAACTCTTGTTGTCCCGTCCCTGCATGATCAAGCATCAGGAAGCTGCTAAACCTTACTGAGGGAGTGCAGTGAAAATCAAACTCTGCTATTCCTGGAGTCACCAGAAAAGTCAAAAACCGTTTTGTTCGGTTTCCTCCTTTTTAGACCCAGTGCCATGGAAAGCATGGACCATGTTGCAGGTTAGGTGGATTGGCCAGGCTAAATTGTCTCTCGTGTCCAGGGATGTGCAGGCTAGGTAGGTTAACCATGGTGAATGCAGGGTTACAGGGAAGAGGGTAAGGGGCTGGTGCAATGTTTTTTGGAGGTTTAGTGCAGACCCAATGGGCCAAATAGCCTCATTGTGCGCTGTAGGGATTCTATGTTACTGAATTTAACAAAAATTATTATTTATTACAAATAGGTTCTAATTACAGAAAAGGTTGCATACGGCCTGGTATTGCAACTACTCTGGCCTGGACTGTAAGAAATTACTGAAGATGGTGTGCACAGCTCAGACCATCAAGGGAGCCAACCTCCCATCCATGGACTCCATTTACATGGCTCGTTACTGCGGAAAGGCTGTCAACATCATCATAGACCCATCGCATCCCAGTATTGATCTTCTATAACCTTCCATCAGGGAGAAGATACAGAAGCCTGAGCACATGCACCAGCAGATTCAGGGACAGCTTCTTCCCGGCTATTATTAGACTGATGAATGGATTCTCTAGCCTCAAATAATGCTGATCTGCCTATCGCTGATCTCACCTAGCATGTGCTCTGTATATTGTCACCTGAATGCCTCTAAGTCTTTTTGATCTGTACATCCTTGCTTATTATGATCTACCTGTACTGCTCGTCAATAAACCTTGTCATTGTACTTCAGTACATATGACAAAAAAATTAATCAAGCAATAAATAAACAACTAAGAATTTTCAATGTGTAATTCCATTCATTAAAACTCTGAGTCTCTTATAAAATTCCCTTTTACACATTCTGGCAGGGAAACAAATAAATGTTTGCTATAAGCAGAGGAAAAGACCAGGAAGCTTAGTGCTCCCTGTTCACAGCATTTGTTGAGATGATCTGAACATTGCTTCTTAATCTTCCTTCTTGAGATACTTCGCCCATTTGCAGAAGGCACAGGGGGACTGATTCATACTTGTAAAGGTCTTTGGGTAATCAATTAAAAATCACAGCCTGTATCAACTGGAAAAGGGAAATAAATAAGTTATCTTCAGGCTTAAGATGCTTTTTATTGCAGAGCACAATCAGTTCCTTCTCCTCAAGAGGAATGATGGTTCCTAAACATCTCATCCCAAATGGCTCAGCTCCCTGGGAGTCAATCATGAAACTGTTGGCAGGCAGAAAGCCTTTGTCCTCAATAGCCAGTTACTAGTTCATGAACCAGTCAGCTATTTATTGTTAGCCAAAGCTACATTCATGCAAACCCATTGGCTCCAGCTCATCTGCAGATCAAGCTTCTACTATTTGCGTGAACAAGCAACTGTGTAAACAGCACTTACAATGAGCATCTGGTCATTTGCCTTTCAAAACTGCCATAATCCTTGGCTTTAAACCAGCTTTTTCCCCATTTCAGTTCACTATCAAATACACAGAAAGACAGAGGAAAAAAAATATTCTTTATAATGGTGCCATCAAGATGTGTCAGTATGCTTCAGATATTAACCAATCCTCTTGGAAAGTAAAACAAGATGAAATGATGGGAACTGTTTTGTCAATGTGTGAAGGATGAGAAAAGTTTCTCGAAATCAGAAAAGAAAGAATTTATTTCTCTATCTGAAGGAAGGTGGACGTTAGGAAGGAGGAACTATCAATGTTGAGGTATAACATAATAAATTATAGGAGAACATTAAGAAAATTGTGGAAATAGCAAATTGTAGGCAAATAAAGTTCACACAGATAAATGTGAGCTTGCATATTATGGTAAGAAACCGAGGGTGTCATATATTAGTTGGAATGTGCAAATTCAGCTGGACTAGTACAGACACACCAATCACGAAAAGTCGCACTATAGGTTAACAGAACACTAAAAATCAAACCAAGCACTAGGCTCTACTGCCAAAGGAATCAAATTAAAAAGTACGAATGTTATGATAAAATTGTATCACAGCTAGAACACTGGGAATAGTTTTGGGGCCCTTATTGGGAAAGATACACTAGCATTGGAGGCAGACCAGAGAAAGCTCACTCGGCTGATCTCAGGTATGGCAGGATTGGCTTGAAAGGAGAAGTTGAGTCAGTTGGGCCTGTTCACATTGAAATTCAAAAAAACTGAGAGATAATCTTATTGAAACGTACAAGGTTATTAGCAGACTTGACAGGGTAGATGTGGATGAGTTGTTTCCCCTTGTGGAAGAGGTTAGGACCTGAGGGCATCATCACAGATGATTGAATATTTAAGACAGAGATGAGCAGGAATTTCTTCTCTCAAAGGTAGTGAGGTGGAGTGTCAAGGCTGGGATTGCATACACTGAGATAGCTAGGGAATCAAGACTTGTAGGGAAAAGGCAGGAAAGTGGAGTTGACAATCATTAGATCAGTCATGAACTCAGTGAATAACAGAGCTAACTTGATGGACTGAATGGCTTACTTCTGCTCCTATGTTCCAATCTTGGTTAATCCACATTTACATTAGGGTATTTCTGGTTGCTTTACAAAATGCAGCTCAAGGCTCAGGAGAAGAAGCAGAGAAAAATTACAAGGATTTGCATTAGAAAACGTGCAGAGGAGATTTACCAGGATGTTGCCTAGTCTGGGGGGAGGGTCTCATGGGGAAAGGCTGAGAGATTTGCGTCTGTTCTCATTTGAGAGAAGAAGGCTAAGAGGGGATTTGATCGAGACGTACAAGATGATCAGAGGATTTGATAGAGACGTACAAGATGATCAGAGGATTAGACAGGGTAAGACAGTGAAAGTCTTTTTCCTAAGATGATGACGTCAGCTTGTACCAGGGGGCATAGCTACAAATTGAGGGGTGATAGATTTAAGACAGATGTCAGAGGCAGGTTCTTTACTCAGACAATGTTAAGGGCATTGAATGCCCTGTCTACTGATGTAGTTTAACTCAGCCACATTAGCACATGGATGATGATGGGATAGTTGGGGGATGGGCTTAGATTAGTTCACAGGTCGGTGCAACATCGAGGGCCGAAGAGCCTGTTCTGCGCTGTATTGTTCTATGTTCTATGAAAACAGACCCAGTGAGATTGTCTTTACTTTCCATTGAAAAGACAAAGTTGGGGTTTGACCTAATAGAGCTCTTTAAAATTACATAAGTTTTGATAGAATGGATATAGATGGAATGACTCCTCCAATGGGGAAGATATAGCTAGAAGGCATCCAAAGAAGATGGTAACTAGGAAAACTAACAGGGAATTTCAGAAGAACAGTTATTATCCAAAAATGGTGAGATTGTAGAACAGATTGTGGCCTGTTACTGTGCATTATATCTTATGTTGTCCTATATTACTATGACCAGTGACAGTTTGATGACATATATGATAGCTCAAATTCTACACCATTAAGGATCTCATTGTGGCTGGCAACAGCATACCATTCCTTGGTGCCTTAATAACTTGCCATTCTCATAAGTGCAGATAGACCAAAATATGTGGTATAGTGGACAGTGAAAAAGGTTACCTCAGTGTACAACAGGAATTTGATCAGATGGGCTGATGGGTTGAGGAGTGGTGGATGGAGTTTAATTTAGATAAATGCGAGGTGCTGTATTTTGGAAAGGCAAATCAGGGCAGGACTTATACACTTAATGATAAGGTCCTGGGGAGTATTGCTGAACAAAGTGACCTTGGGGTACAGGTTTGTAGATCATTGAAAGTGGAGTTGCAAGTAGACAGGGGAGTGAAGAAGGTGTTTCGTACATTTGACTTTATTGGTCAGAGCGTTGAGTATAGAAGTTGGGCGATCATGTTGTGACTGCACAGGACATTGGTTTGGCCACTTTGGAAAGACTGTGTCCAGTCCTGGTCTCCCTGCTATAGGAAAGATGTTCTGAAACTTAAAAGAGTTCAGAAAGATTTACAAGGATATTGCCAAGGTTGGAGGGTTTGAGCTATAGGGATAGGCTTGATAGGCTGAATAGGCTGGGGCTACTTTCCCTAGAGCATTGGAGGCAGAGGGTTGGCCTTATAGAGTTTTATAAAATCATAAGGGGCATGGATAGGGTGAGCAGCTAAGGTCTTTTCATCAGAGTTGGGGAGTCCAAAACTGGAGTGCAAAGGTTTAAGGTGGGAGGGGAAAGATTTAAAAGGGATCTAAGGAGCAATGTTTTCATGCACAGGGTGGTATAGAATGAGCTGCCACAGGAGGTGCGGGAGGTACAACATTTAAAAGGCACCTGGATGGGCATATGAAGGGTTTGGAGGGATATGGGCCAAATGCTGGCAAACAGGACTAGATTAATTTAGGATATCTGGTTGAGTGGATGAGTTGGACCGAAGCGTGTTTCCATGCTATATATCTTTATGACTCCATGACTCTAAGTAGATTTGTTTGACAGTTTGAGGAGATGATAGATGTGTGAGCTTACTGAGAACACTTATCTACTCTCTCTGATGTCCCTCGTCGCTCACCTGAGACAGAATAACTTTGCTTTGTATCTGTGACTTGCTCTTGAATACTCCTACCAACGACATCACATTTTTGGACAATAGTCTAGGAATTAACTTTGACAATATTAACAAGTAAATTCTTAACAAATTTTCTTAGCAGTTTTCATTGGCTACTAAAGCTGACCTGTCCTTTTAAATAAATTTTGTTTAATCTTCATCACATTTCCAAGCAACTTATTTTGGGTGCGACATAAATGATGAATCAGTTATCAGGCTCAATATATTTTAGTGTATTAATTGCATTCAAAGATATTCAATCTGCCTGAAGTTTTAAATAATAACAACTTCTTAAGGCTTTATGTCCAATTTGGAAATTGGATGTGTGTTCATCCCCAGCTGAACTGTTAAAAAACAAAAGAACTATAGATGCTGTAAATCAGAAACAAAAACCGAAATTGCTGGAAAAGTTCAGCAAATCTAGCAGAATTGTGGAGAGAAATCAGAATTAACATTTCGGATTGAATGACCCTTCCTCAGAACTGTAGTTGGCTACATCAAAGTAGTGCTGTTACCTTATATTTAGGCACCCAAACCTTTCTGCTTTCCCCAAAGCCACACTATACTCATCCAATATTCATTTGCTCCAAGCCAAAACTCTTCTGCTCCCACACAAAACCCAACTGACCCCTTCCAAAATGATGATCATTCTCCCCAAAACAGATATCACCCTAAACCATACCAAACTCAATTCTGCCCATGTCACTCAAAACCTCACTGCTCCCACCCAAAACCCTTTTGCTTCAATTGAAACCCTACTATCTGCATCCAAAACCGTATTGACCCCAACCCAAATCCTGCACAGCCTACCCGAAACCCAACTGACGCTACATAAAATCCGAATTGCATTGTGCATGGAAGTGTTCATTTCCAAACAGATGGAAATTTCTCTGAGTATCTATCACAGAATCTTTCATGTTTTTCAAAGTATTTTTATATTCATTTGAAATGCTATAATTTGCCAGTGACTGTAAAGATCTTTAAATTCAAACACATAGCCCCTTAGGAAACCTATTCTTTCCTCTGAATTTTAAAACTAGACCAGCCGTACTACATTTAATTATAGAGCTTTTGGCTGATTCAACAACCTTTAATTTTTGTGTCATCTCAGAGCACAGAGTTTAATGAGTTCAGGAGACACAGTCACATATTCAAGATTTTACATGAGAAATACAAGGGTTACAAAGGCTATTGAAAGGCTGCAACCTTACCAGGCAATAATACACATTGAATGAGCTCATGAAAATGCACAAACATTTCACGTTGTTTAAAAGTGACACCAGTTCAGGTATGTTTTGGAATTTATAAAAGAGAATACAAATTATATAACAAAACCATTTAGCCTGTCTGTCACGACAAGCAGGTAGGCACTCATCAAGGAACAGTAACTTTAATCAGAATAGCAGCAAAAGATATTCAGACCATATGCTGTAAGAGATATATATAATATGGCTACAAACAATTATACAAGGCAAAATGAATGGAATCAAATATTACATCCATTACAAAACTGAGGATCAACCTACCAAATAAAAGAATATACTACATCCCTTCATTCTTCTTACTTCCCTCCATCATAAGGTCAGAAGTGGGGTGTTCGCCAATGACTGCACAACATTCAGCACCACTCGCAACTCCTCAGACACTGAAACAGTCCAGGTTCAAATGCAACAGGATCAGGACAATATCCAGGTTTGTGCTGACAAATGGCAAATAACATTCATGCCACACAAAGGCCAGGAATATGACTATCACCAATAAGAGACAACTTAACCATGCTGACAATGTCGCTATCACTGAATTCTCCACTATCAACATCCGGGGATTAGCATGGACCAGAAACGTGACTGGACTCACCATATATATAGTAGCTATAGGAGTAGGTCAGAGTCTAGGGATATTACAGAGTGTAATTCACCTTCTGACTCCCCAGAATCTGTGCACCATCTACAAGGCAAAGTCAGGAGTGCAATAGAATTCTTCCTATTTGCCTGAATGGGTGCAGCTCCAACAACAATCGAGAAGCTTGACACCATCCAATCCAATTGATTAGCTCCACATCAACAAGCATCCAATCTTTTAACCAGTGAAGCTCAGTAGCAGCAGTGCATACCATCTACAAGATGCACTGTAGAAATTCATCGAAGATTCTCAGAGACCACCTTCGATACCCCACCACTTCTATCTAGAAGGACAAGGGTATCAAGTACATAGGAACATCATCACCTGCAAGATCCCCTCCAAGCCACTCACTATCGTGGCTTAGAAATATATCAGTTTCTTCAGTGTTACTGGACCAAAATCCTGGAATTCCCTCCTGAATGGCATTGTGGGTCTTCCTACAGCACATGGATTGCTGTGGTTCAAGATGTTAGTTCACCACCACCTTCTCAAGGACAACTAGGGATGGACAATAAATGGTAGCCCAGCCAGCAATGCCCACATCCCATGACAGTATACAAGAAATGTATTATCAGTCAACGTTCCTCTTACAAATCAGAGAATTGTACAATAATAAAATGAGAAAGAGGCTATTTGGCCCATCGAAACTGTACCACATAACTGAGTTAGTCTCACTCTTCATCTCTTCCCTCATAGATCTGTATTGTTTCCATCTTAAAATATTATCCAAATGTAAAGTAAATAAAGGTACCGTTGTCACGGTTGATCTTTCTCTGCACCTTCTCTGTAGCTGTAACACTACATTCTGCATTCTGTTGTATTACCCTGATGCAGTTATGTATGGTGGGATCTGCCTGGATCGCACGCAAAACCATACTTTTCATTGTTTCTCAGTACATGTGACAATAATAAGTCAAATCCTAACAAACTATATGGCTGCTTCCTCATGAGAGAGAGCTAGTGGTTGTTTAATTAACCTAAGGTTTACTATGCACCATGCAAGTGGAATGACTGACAAGGAGAGTCCTTCACAGTCACATCAGCTGATGCAGGAACTGAGCCCACATTTCAGTGGTCACTCTACATTGCAGACCAGCTGTCTAACCAACTCAGCAAACTGACCTCTTCATGTTTGCACTGCTACAGCATTGCTTCAGAAACTCACAGGCTAAAGTTGCACCTATATAGTACCTTTGACCAAACATCTCATGGAGCTTTACTGGAGGGTTATAAGACAAAAATAAAATCACTGAGCCATTAAGGGAGATACAAAAGTTGCTACTGTCCCAGAGGAACATAAGCTACTGTCTCATTAGAGTTGGTAATTGGTGGTGAGTTTAACCACAGGGTCAATACAAATCCAACATAGGGATGAGAAGGAGGAGCCTCGATGTGGATGTCAGCACATATGAAAATTGAACCAATCACTGTTTCCTATACTATGTAAAAACCAACTATCCAGCCAACTGAGCTAACTAACACCCCACCAAACAAAAGAGATACTGAGATGGTTGTTCAAAGCTTGGCATGGGAGTATCTGTAAAGAGGAAAGAGAGAAAGAACTATTTCAGGAAAGTTAAAAATCGCACAATACCAAGTTATAGCCCAACAGGTTTATTTGGAAGCACTTAGCTTTCAGAACACTGCTCCTTTAGCACTCTGAAAGCTAGTGCTTCCAAATAAACCTGTTGGACTATAACCTGATATTGTGCGATTTTTAACTTTGTCCACCCCAGTCCAATCACCGGCCATCTCCAAATCATGACTATTTCAGGAAAAAATTCCTTATCTTAGGATCCAGGCGGCTAAAGTAAACAAAACTGGGAATATACAAAGATCACAACTGAATGAGGATAGCAGTCTCAGAGGGTTGCATGTAAAGTCATCAAATACTCTCCAAGCACTTGCCAAAACCAATATTTTCTTCTTTCTGAAGCAATTTTATTGTTTGAAATCTCACTGGCTGGAATAATTTTCAACCTCTCTGTGGTTAGAAACAAAAAATGCCAAAGAAATCCAGCAGATCAGGCAGCATCTGTTGAAAGAGAGGAACAGTGTTAATGTTTCAAGTCCAATAGGATTTTACTTCAGTTTTGTAGAAGAGTTGTATTGGACTCAAAATAGTAACTTACTTTTCCCCTCCACAGGTACTGCCAGACCTGAATTTCTCCAACAGTCTGCTCTTATTTTAAATTTCCACATCTGTTCCATTTTGCTTTTATTCCCAGAAAAGCTGATAACTTGATTATAATACAAACCACGCCATCAAAAATGTCAAAATTGGCAGTTTCTACGTTAGTGGGGAGACACCCCATCAAGTTCCTTCCCAGTTAATGGCACTGAAAACAATCTCTAGGTCCTGTGCCAAATGGTTTGTGCTACATACAAGATTCTTAGGGAACTTGACAGGTTCGTTGAAGAAAGGTTGTTTCCCTTGGAGAAGAGTCCAGGATCAGAGGGTATCATCTCAGAGTAAGGGATCACCCATCGAAGACAGAGATGAGGAGGAATTCTTTAGAGTCATAGAGATGTACAGCACAGAAACAGACCCTTCAGTCCAACCCGTCCATATATCCCAATCCAATCTAGTCCCACCTGCCAGCGCCTGGCCCATATCCCTCCAAACCCTTTCTATTCATATACCCATCCAAATACCTTTTAAATGCTGTAAATGTACCAGCCTTCACCACTTCTTCTGGCAGCTCATTCCATACACACAACACCCTCCGCGTGAAAAAGTTGCCCCGTAGGTCTCTCTTATATCTTTCCCCTCTCACCCTAAAGGTGTGAATCTGTGGGAATTCTTAACCACAGTGGACTATTGATGCTGGGTTATTCCATACATTCAAGGCTGAGATAGATTTTTAATCGCCGAAGGAATTAAGAGTCATGTGAAAAGGCAGGAAAGTGAAATTGAGGATTCTCAGAACAACCATGATCTCAGTCAATGGTGGAGCAAACTCATAGATGGCGTGGCCTACTTCTGTTCCTTTGTCTTCCATGTTTCAACCAATCCACAGTTTCTCATATTCCTGAATTACCTCAAGCCTATACACAATGTTCACGTATGCTTTCAGTGTCAAGCCATTGGCTCCAAAGATGTTGTGTTATCTTCAAAAACATCCAGTCATCTGCTCCCTGTTGTGCGTACAAAATTCTCCTCACTGGGTTTGATAATAGCTCAATTATAAATTCTCATCCTCACTTTCAAATCATTTCACAGTTTTGCCCCTCACTATTTCGAAATTCTTCTGAGCTATATACGCTTTCAAGGCGTCTGCTTTCGGCTGGCACAGTGACTCAGTGGTTAGCACTGCTGCCTCACAGCACCAGCACCAGGGACCTGGGTTTGATTCCAGACTCGGGTGACCTGTGTGGAGTTTGCACATTCTCCCCGTGTCTGCGTGGATTTCCTCCGGGTGCTCTGGTTTCCTCCCACACGCCAAAGATGTGCAGTTTAAATAAATTGGCCATGCTAAATTGGCCGTAGCGTTCAGGGATGTGTAGGGGGATGGGATATTCTTCAGAGGGTCGGTGTGGACTTGTTGGGCCAAATGGCCTGTTTCCACATGTAGGGATTCTATGATGATCCTATCATCTTGCACATCTTCAATTTTAATCACTCTAACATTGTGGCTACTATTGTGAGGAAGTAGACAGGGATGGGTGCAGCTTCCCTTCAATCTGCTTTAGCCATTATCTCTGTAATTCCTCCCCTAACCTCTCAAACTGTACTTTAGAATATTCCTTCAAACTTACATTTCCGACCCAGCCTTTGGTCATCTGTCCTAAAATTTACCCACTTTGATCATTAATGGTCTTTTGAAACACCTGGAACATTTTGCTGTGCTAACAGTAACACATAATTGTATGTTGTTGGAATTTTTAAGGTTACAATAAATGAAGCACATGTGTATGTACCATCCAGTCTGAGGCCGGGATTGCTTCCTGAATATGTGCCATCAAGATTCCAAAAAGATCCTGGGAATCAATGGCACATGTCATGATGTTTAGACACCATGCTGTATTTAAGAAGAGGCCATATCACTGGGTCAAAAACCTGGAACTCCATATCGACCAATGCTGTACCATCACTGTGCAAATTCCAGATAGTCAAGACAGCTCGTCATTATCACATCGAAACATAGAAAATAGGAGCAGCTGAACCATGCTGCCCTTAAACTCAATTAAACAATCCAGTCTCTCTTCACACATCTGTTCATTCCCTTCCAATGGACAATAAATTCTCGTCTTGCTAACAGTGTCCACTTGCGAAGAATATCTGTTCAAAAAACTACCTGTATGATAGTATTGCTTATGCATAAAGGGCAAGGGACTGATACTAAGCCAGTTCCGTGCCTCTGTCATTAACACTCTTTTGTGCAATGATCAACATGTGATATTGCACTTAACAGGCTCAGTGGAGTTATTGAAGCTAAACAGGGGATAGGGAATTTGACAGCAGATCTCAAGAATCAATCATTTATTATTCAATCATAGAATCCCAACAGTATAGAAGCAGGCCATTTGGTCCATCAAGTCCACAGCAACACTCTGAAGAGCATCCCATCCAGATCTGTAACCCTGCATTTCCCATGGCTAATCCACCTAACCTGCACATCCCTAGACACTATGGGCAATTTAGCATGGCTAGTTCACTTAACCTGCACAGCTTTGGACTGTGGTCAGAAACCAGAGCACCCAGAGGAAACCTGGGGAGAATGTGCAAACTTCACGCAGACAGTCATCCAAGGCTGGAATCGAACACGGATCCCTGGTGCTATGAAGCAGCCATACTAACCAATGAGCCACTGTGCCAATTTGTTCATGAATATTCAGCCCATTCCTTGCAACCAGCTCTCCAGGTCATTTTCAATTTGTGCTGTAGTGTTGGCTGTTTATGGCACTAAACCAGGGGAAAAAGAAACACACGCAAACTCCTTCAGAGTTTCATCAAGACCAGCACCTGATTCTCTTCACTCCATCCTTGAAAGGACTCCACTGCTTGGAGATGAACCCCCACGAAAATAATACACTCTTTCTGCAATCTGTGAAAGAAATGTTGACTTCTACCTTTTTGTACATCCAGAACCAAAAGCAATAGTCCACATTTAGCTTTTATTAAGAAATAAATGTTGATTAAATATGAAGCATGATGTTCTATCTTGCACTAATGTGAGATAAATAAAGTAAGCCAGTTAATCATTGAGCTTTTCAGATCATTGGTTCTTTCAGCAACCACTGAAATCACCAAAACATTTGCTTACCAGGTCTGGAGGTAGAGACTGCCACCGAATCAGAACAGAAGAATTAAAAATTTCTGTTAAAAAAAATCGTCAAAAACGCAGAGCGTCACTGTATCTTCCAAGTCTTTTCTATAAATCATAAGACTAAGTGGTATTCCCCAATGAATTGCCTTTCAGTTGAGCAATGGGAGGTATATCGAGCTGCAGTAATTGACCTTGCCGGATCTTCAGGGTATCATCTATCAGTTTTTGAAGTTAATACATGATGCAAGGAACTGTACAAAGAGCAGGAACTTCCACTTGGTTCTGGCGATAGGGGATAAACATTTCTCCTTTCTCTGCTATACATGACAGTTAACCCAGAATCCTGATGGCAAGGTGACTAGAATACAAAGAGTTTGAAACCATGCTTCAGCAATGTGAAGCCTTGGTGAAAGTGAAGATTGCTGATGCTGGAGATTAGATTCAAGATTAGAGTGGTGCTGGAAAAGCACAGCAGGTCAGGCAGCATCCAAGGAGCAGGAAAATCGACGTTTCGGGCAGATTTTCGGGCAGCTCCTTGGAAGCTACCTGACCTGCTGTGCTTTTCCAGCACCACTTTACGTGAAGCCTTGGTTTGGCTTCACCTGGAATATCACAAGCAGTTCTGGGCAGAATATTCTAAGAAAGATATATTAGGCTTGAATGCAAGTTTATCAAAATGATACCTACACTCCAAGGATTAAATTACAGAGAGGTATTAGACTGACATGACACTTTGTTGGGTTCCTTGTAAACAGTATTGCGGGTGTACTGACATTGTTTAAGATGGCAGCTCACCATTACCTACTCAAGGACAATTAGTGATATCAATAAATGTTGGCCAAGCCAATGATGCCCACATCTAGGAATGAATTAAGAGAAAAAGAAACAAAAGATAATTGTACTCCTTGAAATTTAGAAGACAAGGAATTATTTAGCTAAAGCTTTCAAGACAATAAGGCAAACAGTTGGAGATGGAGTAGATGGAGAGAATCTATTTTTTATTGACTAAGGTTGCTAGGACTAAGGGAGTATACTCAAAAGTTAGAGATAGATTTTACATGGGTGGTCGAAGGTTGATCACCCTTCCAACAATTGCGAGTTTAATTCTTAATTTAAATGTGAGATTGATAGGTTTTGGACCATCAAAGTCATTAATGGATATACAATCAAGCTGGGTAAATTGAATCACATCACAGATCGGCTATGATTTCGTGAAATGGTGGAAGAAGTGGGACAGGTTAAAGAACAAAGAACAAAGAAAATTTACAGCTCAGGAACAGGCCCTTCAAGCCTGAGCCAATTCAAATGTACTGTCTAAACCTGTCGGTCAATTCCTAACATCTGTATCCCTCTGCTCCCCTACTCATGCATCTGTCCAGACGCATCTTAAATGAATCTACCGTGCCTGCCTCTACCACCTCTGCTGGCAACGTGTTCCAAACACCCACCACCCTCTGTGTGAAGTACTTGCCACGTGCAACCCCCTTAAACTTTCCACCTCTCACCTTGAAAGCATGACCTCTCATTATTGAATCCTTCACCCTGGGAAAAAGCTTGTCTCTATCCATCCTGTCTATACCCTTCATGATTTTGTAAACCTCAATCAGGTCCCCCCTCAATCTCGAGGCATTGATGACTGTATCGGCGCTGCCTCGTGCTCCCATGAGGAGGTTGAACAGTTCATCCACTTTACCAACACCTTCCATCCCAACCTCAAATTTACCTGGACCGTCTCAGACTCCTCCCTCCCCTTCCTAGACCTCTCCATTTCTATCTCGGGCGACCGAATCAACACGGACATTTACTATAAACCGACTGACTCCCACAGCTACCTAGACTACACCTCCTCCCACCCTGCCCCCTGTAAAAACCCCATCCCAATTCGCAATTCCTTCGTCTCCGCCGCATCTGCTCTTAGGAGGACCAGTTCCAATACTGAACAACCCAGATGGCCTCCTTCTTCAAAGACCGCAATTTCCCCCCAGACGTGATCAACGATGCTCTCCACCGCATCTCTTCCACTTCCCGCTCCTCCGCCCTTGAGCCCCGCCACCAATCGCCACCAGGACAGAACCCCACTGGTCCTCACCTACCACCCCAACAATCTCCATGTACATCGTATCATCCGTCGTCATTTCCGCTATCTCCAAACGGACCCCACCACCAGCGATATATTTCCCTCCTCTCCCCTATCAGCGTTCCGAAAAGACCACTCCCT